>NW_028301601.1:58444696-58747727 GCF_987345545.1 Pholcus phalangioides
TGAAAGCCTCATCAATCAGAAACAAGTTTGAAAAAATACAGTTGAACCCTGATACAGTACCAGAAATTTTCAGTGAACAAATTTTACATACATACAACACAGGGTTCAACCACAATTTGATATGATTCCAAACTTGTTATAGTGCCAAAAATCTGTGAATCCAAAGGTGGCATTTTGCTTTGATTATGAAAGTTCGACCATGACTATTGTGGTTTGACTATGAACTTTGTGTTTTCCTATATAATCATAACTCTGCATTACAATAAAGATATTACTTGGGTACCGTTTTAACGTCTTCCTCTTTGATTGTTGATAGATCAGCTTTGGTGATTGCGCTCTGCAACCAATCCTTGACTTTTTTAGGCAGAAGGTATTCGCCATCGCCCAAGAAACCTTTGATGCTATGATAGTATTTCATCATAAGCAAGCTTTCGTTTTCATTCAGTTTACTGACATGTTCCAAGAAATTTTTCTCGCTGAATCTATATTGTGCCCACGAAAGTTTTGATCTCATGTGTTCCACCTGCAAAAAAAAAAAACATTATATTGCTTATCTAGCTATTTTTTGTGGATTATCTTGTGGAAAATATGTATATAAATAAACAGAGATACAGTTGATACTCGTTATAACATAGGCGGAGATTGACTTGGAAGTCTGGGGGGGCATGAGGATGTCAGCTCATATATACATTAGATCAGTCGACTCCACCTGTGACGCTGGGGGGGGGGGGGCAATGCCCCCCCCCCCGTATCTCCGCCCATGCGTTATAATGAACCTACATTAAAGCGATCATTCCATTACAATGACCTGCAGGAAAAGTCTGTAATGTTTCCATGTAACAACTATCCTATATCTTTCCTTCCGATACAATTCCTTGCATGCATATAAGGGGAAAGAATCTATTTTTTCTGGTAAAGTTTTTATCATGGTTTTTTCCACCTATGGCAAAAACGTGCCAACCCTGATACAATGAAATCTTGATATAATGATGCTCTGTGGATCAAGGAAAAAATATTGTTATATAGGAATTTATTGTTATGTCGAGCATCGTTACAGTGAGATTTCACTTTACAGTAATACCCTGACTTACACTATCCTGAGTTGCACAATACTCAAGTTATGTAATTTTCTGTGAAAAAATTCACATTTCCGAAATTCAAGTATAATCACCGGATTATGCTGAAATAATGGAAATTATTAAGTGATAATCAAGTAAAAAATTGTTTTATTTGATTAAGAACATTATATTTAATGAAATTACACCAATTTTTGAGAGGTTAAGGTATGTACGCTAAAGATGAAAACTTTGCCGCGGTTTCAGAACGAGGCTGTTTGCAATCCCAAGGCTTGTTTGGTATCTGTTATTTTCAGAAGAGAACGCCACAATTTTTACACATAAAGTCCAATGTAAAGTTTAAAAATAATTTGTACATAGAATTCATACTTTTCATATAGAAGAATACTATAGCATTATAGTCATAGTAAGAAAGAAAAATAAAGGTGCTTTTGCTATTTGTTCCCTACTATTAACAAACATCTATATGCATTTCTATGGGAAACTGCACCTCGACTTACATGGTTTTCGCCGGTCTCATTTATCACATAACTTCAGGGGTATCACTGTACTTTTTGTATTTCAGAAAGAATTGGTTCTCTTTGGGGACAAAGTTTGCTAATTTCATAGCAAACACATTTGCGTGAATGGTAGGGTATTAGATGTTTTAAACACTTTGTGAAACAAAATCTATGCTCATTCTTCGATTGATAAAAATTAAAAAGCATATAGGCCTGTATATCATGTTAATATACAGTGCGAGACATAAGTATAAGACACCCTTAAATTCAAGTGAAATGACAAGGAGCAGAGTAAAAAATATGAAACATTTCAAGCTGTTTTATGATGGGAAAAAATAACTTCAGACCAAATATTAAGAATTCAAAAAAAATATTTTCACATTATTTGATGGAAAAATAAAAAATATTGTTTTGTTATAAGGATAAAATGATGACGCCTACTGATTTTTGATGGAAAAGTAAAGTAAAATTCAAACAAATTACATAAAAATTTACTGAAATCAATATTTTGTGCAACCACCTCTGTTGCTAATCAAAGCAAAAATGCAATTTGGCATGGATTTAACCAAATCAATGAGTGAGTCACTAGACATTAATCCAAGCCAGTGATATGGTGTCTTTTAGATGCTCGATGGAAGAAAATGATCTTCTGCCTGTGCATACTGATCTGCAAAGGATGCCCCACAAGTTTCCTAAGGGGTTAAGGTCAGGGGAATGAGCCGGCCATGAAAGAACATTGATGTTTTCTTGCTTGAACCACTACTTTGTGTGACTTGACGCATGAATTGACACATTATCTTGTTGGAATATGCAATCTTCCCCACAAAAACAAACCTCTTTATATATACCAAGTTGCTCCTGCAAAAGGTTTACATAGTTTTTTGAGTTCATCCTTGAGGGTAGAAAAAATACACCAGTCTTTCCTTGGGCAGAAAATGCTCCCCAAACCATCACTGAACCACCACCCATTCGATGGCTCATTAATTGCTGTGTCGCAGACCTCAAATCATGTCAATATGAATGAAAACCATCTGGACCATCAATATTGAAATTATTTTCATTGGAGAAAATAACAGAATACCATTGATGAGTCCAAGGCATGGAACGTTTTGCAAGAGTGAAACGATCCTGTTTGTGTTTTAAAATTAATGGAGGTTTTTCCCTTCATTTTCACTAATTTGATATTACTTGTAGCACTTGAACCTCTAGAAATTGTTTGCCAGATTTTATATTTCTGTGTGACATTTTTCTCCTTATTGCTAGTGCACAAACATTGTGGTTTGATTGGGCAGAAAAGCATGGGGTGTGTCAGATCATTTTTGTAACAAAGTCACATATTCCATGGTTTAAAACATTTGTGACGGCACATTGAGGACGTCCAATTTTATTTACTTTGTATGTATTAGAAACGCTGGTGCCATGCAATAGCCAAATTTTGCGTTCTTGCAGCTCTGTACCCCGTGGCATTTTTTTCAAATGATCAGGTAGTTGTATAGAGGGAATATTTTTATTGGCTTCTTATCCAGTGAAGTAAAAAAAAAATGATTCATGTGGTTACAATAAACCTTTGCCATGAGGAAAAAACGAGATTGAAGAGAGTCAGCTTATAGATTAAACTTATTACACTAGTGCAAAAGTCTTCAACCTTTTTTCTAGTTATGAGCAATGCCTGTACCCATCATATAAAGAGCACCCTCACAGTATGCTGGACATACAAATGCATAAAATTAGGATGACTTCGATCCCTGAATACAATTTGTACAAGGTGTTTAACTAGAATGTTGATTGAGTGCTCATGAGCACCAAATTGGGAGAGTATCAAGCACTCTGGATGCTTGAGGGAGCACCATGGTGCTTGCAAACAACGGGTTGAAGATGCCTGCACTAGCGTTTGGACGGAATATTATGTTCCTGATCGTAAAGGGGAGGGGGAGTTAATGATATACAAGCATTTTTAGTGAATGATTTTTAGTTTTTTAGTAGTGCATACACAGAAGAAATATCAATTTTATTTTTTTAATCATTTTCTATTTTTTCCAATTCAATTTGGTCGGCCGGCAGATGTATATAATGCAGCTTATATAAAAATTCCAGTTGAATGTCACAGAAATTTATTAAGATATACATGATATCGTGAGCTATAATTTATGTTACTGGATGAGAGTACCTGGATGATGAGAGATTTTTCCCAAATTGGTATTTGGATTGTTTTTTTTGTCATTTTATTAATTCAAAAATAAGCCCACAGCTTTAAGCAAATGAGTGAAAACGTGTGTGATGCCATACGAGAGGAATGCTTGAACATAACACACGTGCATTATGCTAAAATGAAGAAACTGAACAAAATAATCAGATAACACAAAATGATCAAAATACCAATTTGTGGAAAATCCCCTATCATCATGGTATTCTCTGCCAGTAACTTAAATTACAGCTTCTTAATACAAATACAAAAACAACGCCACAACAGGCAAAACGCCCAACGAGGTGGCTGCATATATCTTTTTGTATTTTCACGACAATCAATTGGAAGTTGCACTGTATATCTGGCAGCCAAGTTATGAAAAAATAAAATGAATATTTTCCACAAATGTGCAATTGAAAATAATTTACTAAAAAAATACCCATACTTCATTGAACAAGGAATTAACAAAATTTAAATTTTTATTTGTGATAAAAAGCAAAAAAACATGCAATAAAAATTGTACTATTTTTAAATAGAAAACATATATTTGTGAATATATGCATGCTATTCTCACGAAGATGCACACAAGTATTGCACAAAGTAAGTACATTATCTTGTGAAAGTTTTGTTTGAATCATTTGAAGTTTTTTTTAAATGATTAAGGCTACCATGGATGTAGCGAACCATCTATGAAAAGCGCCAATTGGAAAAATTGGCAAGATTTCCATATAATCAGGGTTCACGCCAACTTGGCAAAGTTTTTTCTTCGCCACTGTGCGATACTTAGCTATATATAGTAGCTATATCAGAATAACTCCACGTGACATCATATGAGACTGTGGCATCACTAAAATGAATTAAAACTGGTGGATTTTGAAATTAAATGAAAATTAATCATTAATTGAAAAATAATAATTAATATTATTTAATAAGTGTTTGATTAATAATACTAATTAGTTTTTATATAATAAATGTTTAATTAATAAAAGTTACTGATAATTATGTATAATTGAGTTCAATTAATAATAATAATTAGCATTAATTCTAATAATAAATTTAGAAGTCTACTTAGATTAATAGCTTTTTTTAATGATTTAATTTCTTGTCAGTCCACTTGAATGCATGGGTGACTAAATTTTCATTGAAAATTGTGAGCACAAGTATAGGGTTTACGTGATTGAAACTTCAGAACGATTCGCTCGCTTTTTTAAAAAAATTTTGGAAAATGTCATAACTCCAAAAAAGGAAGGACACCGACTTTTGGAAATATCGTATATCAAAGTTGAGTACACAGTAGCATGTTTTCCTCTTCCACACATGAAGGGAGCCAGCGTGAGAACAGCATATTACTAGACTGGCTAGACCAATGCACGGTCAGATTATAGAGATGCTGTATGTGAAGTTATTATTATATTTATTCACCTTCCAGAATCGTGGCAGAGGAAGCTTTAGCACGCAGTTCACGTCGAATTCATCCGCCGCAGATATTCGCAAGCCCTCGAACGAACTACCAGTCTGATATATTCTTTGAAATAAAGTATTGAATAACAGATCTGAGCTTTTCAATTTCGTCACCAGATTGCTGATGACACAATTGACGATATGAACATTGCGCTGCTTCTCGTCATCACTGATCTTGATCTTGTCAGCCAGCAACTCTTTCAAAACTCCGAGGTTGCCTTTCTGCTGGTTGATATTTATGGGTGTAGGACATGTGCTGGGTGGACCATTACTCACAGCCAGTGAAACCATGGACGGTGGAGGAGACAAACGTAAAGACCTTTTATTCATGGATGGTGGCGTAGGGCTATCGAAGCTGGTGCTGGAGTAGCTTGTGCAGTCGGAGGTATCCGTGAGATCAGCAGCAGAGCCGAGACCAGAATCTCCCTAAATACAGTAAAAACTTATAGTTAGAGACTCATCATCATCTTTTATAAAAGTTAAAAAAAATTAAAAATACACATAAATTTTTAATGAGAAATTTTATACTCCAATGGAAAGCATTGATACACTACACAGCAGTGTTTTCCGATGTTTCTGATGTTGCAGATTCCCCCTTCGTAGTGCAGGTCGATGTTTTGACAACCAACTAGCGCCACTAGGTCAACTGCGACACCTCCATAAGGTGTTTTTTGTGATTTGTATATCATAAAAATTGAATAAGTTACAATTTCACAGCATTTAATAAGTCATTGATAGTAAAAGAAAATTGATCTCGCATACACCTTATTAAGTACTCACTGACCATAGACAGTCCATGGACCGCAGGTTGAAAAACAGCATGCATGCATGCTATGTATGTGTTGTGGTTCTAGTGTTCACTATAGCTGGACTTTCCAAATGGGAAACCAACTCATATTTATGATGCAAAATTGGGAATTTTAGAAACTTTCAGATGCTAATGAAGAGAAGCAACATTTTTAGATGCGAATGAAACAGAGGCAGAGCCATTTTCAAACAGAAATGTAGTGGAGCTGATCGTTATTATATATGAATGAAGCAAGGTTACATAGCTAAAGGTTTTATTTCTGACGGATCAGGACACTTTTGAATACATTTTCTGCAGGGTTTGAAAAATTTAGAGATAAAAAAATTCAGGCACCATCCCGATTTCTCAGAATTTCCATTATCCAAATTCATTTATTTTACCACAAACAATCTTCTTGCTACAGTTCTGCTTACAATACAAGGTTCAGATACAATTACGCAGAAGTGGGTGTGTTTGTGTGTGAACAATTATTCCTTTATTGTATGATTTAAACTTTATTAATCAAATACATAGTTTAACGTGCACCAAAAATGTATATTTGCACATAATGTAAGATGTACACATAAAGGATGTACATACATGTTTAAATTAGATATTCTGAGGGTGTGGGGGAAATACGAAATTCAATTTTTCCTAAAAACGCCCAGGTTTTTAGAGAACCCCGCTCAGACTGGGGTTTTATTTAAAAAAAACAAAACAGGTTTTTACAACCCTGCTCAGAGATAGGTGAGCCCTTGAAAGGTGGTGGTGATCAGGGTACTCTTCATCAGATGGTCGGAGCAGTCCGTTGGAGGACCTGATGACAAAGTGGTCTAACGGATCAGAGACATCGTTTTAGAGGCCCTATCAGAGGAGATGACTATTGCAGCAGCGGAGTGGCCCTCTGTATCTGAGACATCTTGGGGATCCAAGAAGAGGAGATGATGCCTATTGCAACAGCGAAGTGGCTCTGTGTATTAGAGACATCGTCTTGGTGGCCCCAGCTTGGACTCCTCAGCTACAGTCAGGAGTCTGGATTATACTGCTTTCTCGGTCTGCTAGGGCTTTAATCCTGCTTAATGAAATGATATTGCCATGTTTCTAGTTGTGGTGAAAACAGTTAATAATTTCAGTCCGGGGGCAGGGGACCCTTTAATGGCCGGAGGAGCGAAGCGACGTCAGAGCCCGAACTAAGTTCGGCTTACAGGTGTAATCACTGATTTGCATATTCACATGCACCTATGTTAGCGATTGGACAAAATGTTTTCTGTGCTAATGCATTGTTGAACTACATGTCATTTCACTTCCATCGCACGTTGTTGTAGGATATTCTGCTCACAGTCACATTTCAGCACAGATTTTTTAAATTCTTGACGGTGTTAAATAGCTTCTGTTGGGCCGATGCCTAGTAACTTCAAACACTTCGGAATTTATTTTTCTGATTTTAATTTCTTATTGTCATGATTCTTTTTAAAATTTGGTTGTATGAGTTTACTGCCCATTCAATTTCGCGCGGATTATTTCAATTTATCATGTGCATTTTGGATTATTTCACGTGTATGTGCCTTAAGGATTATTCCGATTTCTATGGGATTATTGTTGTGCGGTGGAGGATGGAAAACAAAAAGATGAACAGTGAAAAAAAGTTTTTTTATTTTCCTTTCGCAGGGTTACATTAGACTCGGCACTTCTTTGCGCCGATCGCACCAAGCAGTGCCAAGAAGGGTCGCTTTTTTTGCTTTTTCACCGTGTGTCAGAACATGAATTTGCAAAATCTGGAATTTTTGTTAGAATTTGAATTTCTGCTGAATTTACGGGTTGATAGACTTAGATCATACAATTTATTTCCCGTTGAATGAGACTATTCACAGCGTCGACGAATAGAGTTGAATGGGCCAATTGAGGGATATAATTTTCACACGTGGTTATATAATAATCTGTGCTAATTAAGGTAATTAATTAATGTGGGAGGTGTTAGCAGGTGGGATTTACATACATGGTGATGGGAAAATCAAGATGTGATCGCCGTGTTTTTGTGTGGGGTTTACATCGTATGATAGGGGAAATTATGTGTGTAGGCGTGAATTCGTCAATTTCAGAATACTAACAAAATACAACAATTTTTCAGCTTCATTGAAACAGAATAAATAATAATGATACAGTAATTAATGACTGAGTAGTGTTTGTTTTTACATGAGGGCCACATTTCCGAATAGGGAGTATTTGAGTGTGCATGAAGAATGAGTGGAAAAAATAATCATGTTACATTTCCTTCAATTTCTATGGCATGTCACAAAATGATAATAGTCTTTCTTTATTTAACATGCACATGAGAGATAATTTCAACGTCAAATTACTTCAAGTGAAAAAGATCATGTCAAATTAACTCCAACAACTCTGTTATTGCATTCATTCGGGACATATTTACTTACCATTCTTTCACTGGGATTTGACCGCACAAAATCATCGAGACGCTTGACCGTTTTCAGGATTTCCATTTGCGCCTCGGCAACGCGCAACAACTGGGATACGGAAACCTTTTTACAACGTTCACACAGCCAGAACATGTGATCGGATACGTTACTATCCTTGAGCATCTCCAACATCTCACACATCCGTGCGGTCACTCTCAATCCGAAACTACCGCCACAACTCCCACAGGTGGGAGTGTAAACGGCCGCGTCCATGGTTCGCAAATTCAAGATGGGCACCACTCCGAAGCAGCACAGTTCAAACCAGAAGCTTGATATAAACGGGCTTAACAATAGGGACGCTTCGGGAACTCGTTACCATCATTATCAGATAAAAGAAATATAAAAAGGTGACAATTTTCCAATGAATAAAAACGATAGAAATATATAATTTCTTTCGTTTTAGCCATATAATAAATTGATAGATTCCGAGTGAACTCCTTCTACTGCTAGGAAAATAAATGACCATATCTGTTTGAAAAAAATGCGGGACATCCTGTTTCGAAACTTTTTTTAAAGATATAAAAATATTGTTTATAGCTACACAAGGCACATCAGAATTATCTTTATAATTACAAATAATTAAACTGAGCTTATTAACTACTCGATCCATAAATTTTACATTTTTGAGCCATCCTGTCTTTGGATGAAAATGCCTGGTTTTTAATTTTTTAAACAAAAACTTATTTGAATTCATTTTCTCTATAACCATGGATATCAGTAATTATTAAGCTGACCATATTTCCTCGAGAGAAATACGGGACATTGGGATTCCAAATACGGGACATCGCCAATTATCGCCAAAACCACACAAAGTTGCCAAATATTGTTAAAATTACGGATAAATCACAATGGCGGGAAATGATGCATTACTGCAAATTGCAGTGGATTAAAATGTATTCCACGAAAAAAAAAAAACGTTCACCAAGGCAAATGTGGGAGATTAGTATTCTCATATATAGATGTAATTATTGTGCATTACTGCAAAACCTTAAGTTATTTTTCCTTGTTTAAGTGGTTTCAAACTTTAAGTACAATCGTCCTCACTTAAATGGTTATCAACAGTTCTGGCACATAATATTTGATTAACCAGTGTATTCAATTATGCGGCGAACAATCAAATTGCCATTGAGCACCATAGTACACAGCACCATCCAAAGCCTTCTTTCTAGGGCATTTTTATGTTCAGTCCGATAGCTGAAGACGTTCTTGTGAAAAGACTGCCTTGAAAATCAACTTGCATTTTTTTAAAAAATTTTTCTCATTGTGCTAATTACATTTTTTCAACTCCGTGTCAAGTGTTCGTTCGGAAATAGTTGATCGGAGGTTACTTGTAATGTTAAGTCTGAGACAGAATCCTTTGGTTTCAACAAAATATGGCAGTAGTTCGGAGGTGGCCATTATAAGAGGTTTACTGTATATGAAATTAATATTTTAATTAGGATTTTTTTTTTGCAGATTTTTAAAAGGTTGAAAACTGCTATTCACAATCATGACAACATGGTGAACACTGATGAATCAGATGTTCAAAATGAATTTGAAACAGCTGCTACAGCATTATCCTTTGTCAACAGTCTACTGGCTACAGTCACTTTGTTAAGGGAGGATTGCCCTAATTTTCCAGATCAGTTCTGAAGTGCCGAAGTCAGATAGTCCCACCAAAGCTGAACTGAGGCGCAAAATAAAACTGCTCCAGTAAAGATTGAAACGGAGGGACAAAAAAATATCAGATCTACGTCAATATTAACAACGGTGCAAAAAGTATGTGGAATGCCCATGCAAACTGTTACCTTGTTAAAAGACACTTTTGGAGTTGTCCCATTTGAACTCCTAGTATATCAGCTGAAAAATAAAAATGTGAAACCGAGTAGGAGACGATGTACATCGTGTATGAAAGAATTTGCACTTCCTTTATATTTTTATTCTCCTTGTTCATATAATTATATATAAATTTGTGAAAAAAGTTTACTCTTCTCCACCCAGCGATGCTGAGATCATGGGTGAGCTCTACCGAATGTTACCCAGGTTTCATGAGCGAAGCTTTCTCATATGTTGAAAATGTTACAGCACAAGGAAGCACTCCCCCTGGATTGTGCTCTTATAATTGACTGTCTATTAGGATAAGTCCTGTAGAATTTTATTTGTGTGACTTACGTGTTCTTCCATGTCAACTCCTCAATTAATGAATACACAATGCCCTGCTTTCTCCATGTTGGCACCTCTGGTCCCCCCTTGAGCTTCAATTGCATAATTGTGAAAATGCCAATTTAATGCAGTTTTTTTGGATAGTTTCAAGTTCATTTAAATTCTAATGCATCGCCTGTGAAATATCTTTTATTGAAATTTTGGGCCACCACCTGGTCATCTTCCTTAATGTGTTGATTACTGCTGAGCTATGTATGCAATAATTATTACAAAGTCTTAATTAGAGGAAAAAGTGCTAGTTTCTGGTACCCTTGCAATGTGAGAAAACATGGCAGTTGTAGTCAGGATGAAAATAAATCTAATGAAAATGTTAAAGAATGTCGTCTTATATATTCTGTGAATAATTGCATGTGTTGGAGGGGGAAAAAGTCCCTTCAAATTTAGAGTTTTTTGTATAAAGTACTAGACAAAGGTTTGCATTATAACTAAGTAATTATTTGATAGCAAACATATGAGTGCTCTTGTGAATTGCGATTTTAATATTCCAAATTTTTCTGTGGACCTGTTTGTAAATTGTTTATTGGAAAAAACTTGTATGTGCACATTGTTGTATCCATTTTATTTCATTTCTTGCATTGAAAGTTATTTTTTCAGTAGTTAATTCGTGGAAATATTCACTGATACGAATTTTCGAAGTGGAAGCCATCACCAAAATGTAAAACACAATATTAGAAATGTATGTTTTTTTATTAAAAAAAAATAGTTAAGTTTTGGAAAAGAAAGGGTATTTCGTGTACGGAAGGAGCATTCATTTTTATACATTTTTTTGAAGATAAAGAATACATAATTATTTGCAGAGAAGTGAAAAAAAAACGGAACGTACATGTCTCGTATTTGGAATTTCCCCATTGCATGAACATGGTCAGGAAATGTTTTGCCCACTCCAAAAGGGTGATGCGGTCGCGTAGGACGACGGCTCGCACAGTCCTCACTCCACTTTACTTATAGCTCAGTGATATAAATTCACGGTGGAATGAAAACAAATGGAGGATTAAAAACCCTCCTTTTTTTATATAAATTCGTGTTTGTAGATTATTTTGTTCTTGGTTCCAGATAACTTATCTGGATAGCATTTGGCGAGTATTTTTCCAACTGGTGCTTTTCAGGGAGGAGAGTTTGATGGTAGCTTTTATCAGTTGTCCACAGTGCCGTCTTAACGCATAGGCCCACCCGGGCACCTCAAGAGAAGAGGGGGCCTCATAAAAATGAGATCCGGTTGAAATTTTCTAGGATTTACCAGGTAGGACCTCCGAAAAACCACTTGGCCCGGGGGCCCATGATACTCTTAAGACGGCCCTGGTTGTCCATCGATCTTATGGTAATATCATCACAGAAAAATTCAACTCAAACTGTGTCATAACATTACCGTTGCTAAAGTCAAGCACTCCTACGTTATTCATTTCAAGATTTAAAAGGGGAAAAAAATGTTATTTACACCTTATATTTAAAAGGTTTTATGCTTGTTTGTTTTGCTTTTGGTTTCTATATCTAGGAAAAAGTAGATGATGCATTGTTATGGAAGATTTTTTCTTAACTAAACAACTGATACTGTACATCAGCGGTTGTCGAGCTTTTTTTGACTGCGGAGTCAATAATTTCTATGGCGTCTATAATTTCTATATATTTCGTCTATATTTCTGGTCTATAATTTCTATCGCGGAGCCACGGAAGTCTATTTTTTATTTATTCATGAAAGTTTCTGATTTATATTGATTTAAAATTATTTATAGTTTTTTTTTTACAAATTTACTGGTTTTTCTCGAGTGGCTGCGGAGCACCAGTTGAGAACCACTGGTGCACATGTTTGCTATCAGCATACCTGCATCCTCCCAAACTCTTTGGATACGATTTCCTACTCTCCAGGAATAACATCATGGACGTTGAAAAAAAATCTAAAATGCCACATGGTCACATTTCGAAAAGTTAAAATGTTTCTTTGGGGATTTTTTGCGTCTGCTGAGAGAATTCTGAGAAACAGGCTATAAATATAAAGTCAGAGTGTCTCGTGGATGTGCACTCTAAAATGGCCTTAGCCAGCTCAATAATTATTTCATCTTTATCTGTCAAAAGCCATGGAATCGGTTCAAGGCCATAGCGAAGGGACGACGACTTTTGGGGTCTATTGCACCAACTCTGGCCACATCGCTTTGTTGAAATTTACTGCTATTAATGAGATGGGTTGGAAATGAGGCGTTGTCTATCAGTGGTTGCTTAAAGCTCATTAAGGAAAATATCTTATCTACACTCATGTCCATAAATTAAGGATAATGCCAGCTCCGGCAAATAAAGGTTCAGAAACAAAACAAACGTTACTTATTCATAAAGCCCATTTATTAAACAAAAGATAAAGAATAAAAACGTAGGTGTATGTATGATACCATTCATAAAAACTACGATTTTTGCTCCCTGGAGCAATTGTAAAAAATATCTTCTTTACAAAAACTTACTATTACATGGTTGGTATGATGGTTAATGCATTGTATGTCTCTCATGCGATGAAATACAGTCCGTACAACGCCTAGGCATGCTGAGTATCAAATTATCGATCTGATCTTGGGGAAGATCACTCCACTCAGCAAGCAATGCTCTCCGAAGTTACACATGTAGGAGGTGGTTGACGGGCTGCAACTCGTCGGCCAAGCATGTCCCACATATGCTCTATCGGATTCAAGTCAGGTGAGAATGCTGGCCATTCCATACGGGTTATATCCTCAGATTCAAGGCATTCGTTTACGATGTTTGCTCCATGAGGACGGGCGTTGTCATCCATAAACACAAATTCTGCGCCCATGGCACCCCTAAACAAACGTACATGTTGTTCCAGAATGATGTCCCGATAAATTTGGGCTTTCATGGTTCCGGTTTGAACATGCAGATCTGTTCTGGAACCCAGTATAATTCCACCCCAAAAGAGCAATGCTGCACCACCGTAACGGTGTCGTTCAATGATGTTGTCTTGGTGGTAACGGGTACCTGGCGTTCTCCATATGAAAGTCCGACGTGAATTTTGAGTTGGTACCAACTATCCAAAAGCATTCAATTAACAAAAATTTATTTAATTGTTGAGGGGGTGCATAGACCTTTGTCCTTGAGTCCCATTCTACAGTTTAATCAGGATCCAAGTACAAATATTCATTCATTTATTCATTCAAACTGAGCACAACTACGGTCTATCGCCATAGGCACTTTACTACCGATTGAGTTGTGCCAGAAGTGTGTGTGTGTCCTACCAAATCCTCTGGGCCACCTGAATCTCACGGAACGCAAAACCCCTGGGCAGGGTTGCGAAAATGGTTATATACAAAGTATACACAAGCAAAAAAATATACAAATATATATTTATTTATTTAGGGCTTCACAAATCTCAGGCGCCAGGTTGCTATGATGACTAGAAAATCAGTAGTGGTGCCTAAACTTTTCTATAAAATTGAGTGTATATTGCTAGTAAATATTGTAGTGATTGCTACATCAGAGGCCAGGGATGACTGAAATTTTTTGATTTCATAACTTATTGTCTTTCAATATGGGCAGGGGTCATCAAGCGTCAGAAAAGCCAGGAAAACATTATTTAAGACACTTGCGAAAAAACCATGCTTGGCTCCTGCAAAATTTGACTGGCACCTAAATTTTTTTCTGATTTTTTTTTTTGTCAAGGCCTGTATTTATTTATATTTTATCATACACTTGTATGATAAAATATAAATAAATTGTAAATAAATAAAATTGAAGTATGCAAAAATGAAATATAAGAAATAAATAAATAAAAATTTCCCACAAAATCACATTTCACTTATTTCGATTTACTATTATCGATTTATTACGCTTATATATTGAGTCGTAGGCCAGGTTTAAAATTAGAAGAAGAAAAAAAACTACTTTTTTAGTTTCATAAATTTCTCAATTAAAAACTTGATTTAAATATTCCACTGTCCCAAGTACGCAAGCAAAATGGAGTTTAAATTGTTCTTGAATAAGTTTTAAATATCATTGAAGAAAACAAAGAAAACGTGCGGTTTTTTTCCCCGTCTGACAGAAAAAAAATTCTTTTACATTTATATACTATAAGTATCACAGAGGGCTTTGACCTTTGAAAACCAAACACACCCCGCTTCCCATCTCATTGAGATATCGAAGCGTTCCCGGAGGATGGGTGTGTCTGGAAATTTTATTAATATCTTCAGAATAATAAATAAAAATATTACACATATAAATTCACATATAATCAATGTTCGTCAATGGACGTATCATAATATACGGAGGGAGAAATTAAAAATCAACTGTAAAATCTACATCATAATCTTCTGAAAGTTCTTGATTCCATCCGAAGAGGAACATTCTAAACAGCGTGCCTTGACACTGTGGTCATAGCTTTGTTGAGGTACATTCTTGAAGAGTCCGTCGGTTCGTAAAATCTCACCGAGATAGTGGATGGTCCTGGAGTAGCCTACACAGGGCAGAAGTCCTGTAATACTTGTGGTATACAAGACGGGTATAAATAGTCTCTCTGCAACGCCGGCCCGTCTTTGTTGTTATGCGTTGCTTAATAGTCCTATACAGGAAGATATAATGACTCCTGATGTTTCTCCAAATAAGGTGCATTAATAAGTCTTAGACAAGTAGCACAGACATCCATGGGGAAGCAGTAACCGACGGGCCATTTAACTGAAGTGTAGGAGCGTAACTTAGGGTACGTCCATAGTGAACCGCTTCTCGCTACTCGCTTCATCGCGGCTGAAAAAAGATCGTGAAAACTCATTGGGGCGGCCATAGTGCGCCCGCCTACCTGCTTTTACCGGCTCAAACTGCTTTTACCCGCTTTAACCGGAATGAATTATTATTTCTTTTTCTCGCTTGACCGGCTCACCGCTTGCAGTTTAAAACGGATACTTTCCTCTAAAACTTGAGTAGTTCGTTTTATAGTGGAGTAGTAAATCGACGGAGTTTTTGTAACGACAATTATCGTTATTACTAATCGTTGATTAATTATGACATAATAAAAGCGAAATCGTTAATCATCAAGTAATTAAGGAAAATTAACAATTACACTAAATCCAATTGGAGTTTTTGTAACGATTAATTATTGTTAATACTAATCGTTAACTAGTTATGGCATAATATAAGTGAAATCGGTTATTAATTAAGGATCATTAATGGTCATACTGAATCCAACGGAGTTTTTATGACGAATAATTATTGTTAATACTAATCGTTAATTAGTTGACATAATAAAAACGATATCGTTAATTAATCAAAATACCATTGGATTTCGTTTTATCGTTAATTAGTTAATTAACCAATTAATTAACTAGTTTTCGATTAGAAAAACTAAAATTAATCGTTACAAAATTCCGTTTGATTTAGTTTTGTCGATAATAGTTAATTAACTATTATAATAATCATGATTAATAATTAGTTAATTTATCGATCATGATTATTATAAAAGTTAATTAGTTAATTTATCGATCATGATTATTATAAAAGTTAATTAGTTAATTTATCGATCATGATTATTATAAAAGTTAATTAACAATTACCGACAAAACTAAATCAAACGGAATTTTGTAACAATTTTCGGTTTTCTAATCGAAAATTTGTTTTGGCACTAAAAGCGAAATCGCTGATTTATTATCAATTAATTAATTAACTATAATTAGCGATTACACTAAACCCATTGCAACTTCAAGGCGAGTCCTATTCATTTCATGTACATTCGTCATTCTTTCATATTTAAATTTTATGATAAATATTTTTTGTTGTCAACAAAAACACACAATAGATCCCCACGTGATAGCTTCATGATGCCAACTGCTCATGCAGATAGACGCTCCCGCGAGCGGTGCACTATAACCACCACCGGCTAGAATCGCGCGGGATCATCTCGCCTCCTACAACTGCCGCGGTTTAAGCAATAAAGCGAGAAGCGGGAAGCGGTGCACTATGGACGTACCCTTATACAGTTCATCTACAGATGGTAAATAAAATTGTGGAATCACGACTTTGACGTGATGAATTATCGCTAATATATATTATCTCAATTTGTCGGTGGTTTATACGTCCTTACGTACTGATCTTTGATTCGGATCTGAAAGGTATAATTGTTAAATCACGCTTATCTCATAGTAAAGAGTTGATTTGAATAATCGTAATATCGCCAAGACTAATTATGATTGATTGTCTCTGGAATAAAATCTCAATTTACAAGTTGATTAGATATTCGTCACTACGAAATGTCGATAGGTGCAACGTCGCTTAGCTCTCAGTAGATGGGTTTCAGCGACGAGGCCGCAGATCGTATATTCTAGTAGGGTCCGGGCGAAAGCACCTCGTTTACGCTTCGTGCCAACCCATTTGGTATGGATATGATGAAGATTTTTGTCCAGGAATAGGATCAGCTGGCGAAGTCGACCGAAGTTCATTGGGCTCTGAAGTACGCGTTGCTTCCAGCAAAGCTTTCCATTATCCGGAATGTGGCCGAAATGGAACTGTTTAGTGTGCGGGCAGGAACACAGATTCATTTTTTTCTCTTCTAATCCAACGTAGCTTAGGTTATGCTGTACATGCACAACCGAATGCAGTATACACAAACCATAAAATACTGTGGAACTGCCAATCTCAACATTAGCGGTTTTTTTTCAAGGAAAAACAAGGAGTACTTCAAGGGGCACCGTACACTGCTATTCTATTATTTTACAGTAAGCAGAATCACAAGACCTCGCCTACAGCACATTTCTTCTATACCGTGATTTCTTTATATTCCAATTAGAGATCACCTAAGGATGTTACGGTTGGTGTTCCTGTTTCTGATGGCCATCCATTAAGCGCAAAAGCTTTTACCAAAGCCCCAACTGGCGGCGGCAATGAAAGGATGGAGTTTTTATTTTCGGGACACAGCAGGGGCCCCCATATGAATGGATGCCTCCAGGTGACACATTCCTCACATAGGTTATACTCCACATATACCCTATATGAAACACTCTCCATCTTTCTAATTAAAGAACGTGTGTGGTGCTTGTATTCGGCAAACCTTCATTGAAGCAGCAGAAACGGGGAGCGGTATTGAAATTCTCTGTGGTTAGCTGCGAAGGGTGCGGCCGCCTTTATCGTAAAAAGAAATAAAAAAAGACTCCAACACATGAAATAAAAAAAATTTCAAATGTTTCGAAGAATTTCGGACATTGATTTTTTTTCTTTTCTCTTCTCGCCTTCTTTCTCCAAAAATTTTCCTCCCTCGGCATGCCCTCCCCAAGGGGTGGGAGATGACAGGGCTGCCTCCAGCGCTGGAGACCAGTGCCGTAGCATGCCTTTTTTTGAGGCCCAGTGCATACTTTTTCATGGGACTTCGTTGAAAGGGTTATGCTTGAGAAAAGGAAGGGCTCATCCCTCGCTCCTTCTCCTCTTATTTTTCAGAATAGGAAACTGTCAAAAATTTTAAGAAATGTGCAAAATAAGTGTAAATTTTTTTGTTGGGGGGGGGGGCCATCCGTTTAGTTCGGGTTCCAGGAGCATTGCCCCAGTCTAGTTACATACCTAGGACAATAATTACCATCATTTTTAGTTTATCATGTTATGAATTCATTATGAAAGGATTCGTGATGGGCCCGTCAAAAATCCCTGGCTAGAAGCTCTTCTCCAGGATGTGGAGGCCATGGCTGGCCCCTGCTTATAGCCCGCTTAGCACCCTCCCCCCATAAACATGCCTCTGATTTCCACGAACGGGCTAAAGACAGGGTTTTCTAGGAGCAGGTTTCTACAGTGCGTGCAGCGCGAAAACTTTGATTGGTTGAAATGCCTCGAGATCGACTGAGATGGCGTAAGATATTTAAAATTTCTAAGAGTGCCGCGAACGGAAATATTACAAGAAACCCCGTCTTTGTGGTCACCGGCGGGACAAAAAGAAATTCGTCCGTAAAAAACGAGTGACCGTGAAAGGAGGGACCCTATTATAAAACCTTGAGAATAATTCTTGAAAGTTAAATAAACACAATTTTTTGAATAACATAAGTAAAAAATACTGCATTGGAACTACTAAAAAAGTCTTTTCATAGAAATTCCCCACTTTAATTTACACAATGGAACATAGAAAAAACTATAGCAATTTCCGATTAATAATAAAAGTCCTATCCTGAAAAATGGTCAGGAAAAACGTCTTTGTGGGAAAATCGCCACTTTTTTTACACGCCAAAGCTTCGTATAAAAGCCGAAACACACTACTCTGACGTGACGTGAATATCCCGTCACGTCAGCATCACGTATCATGTGTCCACTAGCATTTTTTTGCGAGCAATTCTTTATCGGAAAAAATTGTTTTTCCGAGTCCGGGTGTGTGGTGGAAAACATATCCTTGAGAATTTTTTTTTTCGGGGGGGGGGGGGGGGTAGGTTTTTTTTCAAGAGGGCACGCTACGGCCCTGGTCTCCAGGGCTGGAGCCCTGTCAGCTTCCACCCTTGGGGGAGGGGGCATGCCGAGGAAGGAAAAGTTTGGGAGAAAGAAGGCGACAAGAGAAATAATAATAATAATAATTTTCCGAAATTCTTCAAAACATTTGAAATTTTTTTTTATTTCATGCGTTTCATGTCATCTCAACAACAGATGATGCACTTTTCATAATGAAAAAAAGTACGAAAATTCGTCGATGGCGTTGGAGCACACATATAAATATTAAATGTGCTTAAATATGTAAATTTTTAATATGCGGCATTAAAATTGCTCAATATGTTATTGTCCATTTTGAGCAATGTGCTCTAATCGTATAGGACAAAATTCGGTGCCATGTTCTAGATATTTCTGCAGACTCAATACGCTCAGCAGTGGAAAATATGGTTATGTGATTAGAGCACATTTTTCAAAATGAAGGGGTATGTACTGAACAGTTTTAGTGCCACACATTCAAGCCTTTCTATGTGTTAGCATATTCAATATTTATGGGTACTTATATATGTGTGCTCCAACGCCACGTATCGACGAACTTTTGTACTTTTTTTTTCAATTAAATAAGTGAAAACTTATCATTTGAATAATCTGCGGTGCAAATTTCTTGTCTCATATGGACAAGAACGCACGCCAGAGCTCTCTGAAATGGAGAACTTATTTCTCGCTAACCCTGTATATTCACCTGCTCCTTCTGAGCCAGTCGGATCTGCACGAACTGGAGAACCTGGAAGAAATATCAGTCACGAACACTGCGAGCATAGACCTACCTATGCTGAAAGTTTCTCAAATTTTTTGTTCCATTGCCCACAACTTAGCCACCTCATAGGTATAAGTCGCCTAAAGAGAGAAACGGGCGGACTCGTTTCCCATCCCGGAATAGTGAAACCAGTTTTTCGTTCAAAGTGACGTTTAATCGTTAAAAAAAAAAACGGGATAGGGAACACAATAATATATAGGGGCTATAGCGTAATACTAACACTACACTTTAGTCAAAGATGGCGGATAAGTCATCCTAGGCTTTCCAGTAGCTTTATACCACGATCATTTAATATTCCATTGTTTCCATCCCCCAATTCTTCCCCGAACCTAGGGGAAGAAAGATGTTGCTCACTTTTGGCCTACACCAACCAACAAGACAATCGGAAGAAAGCTCAAATATTTGCCCTTCGTTTCATAACACATACATGGACATTTGCCGACATCTGCATTTAAGAGGAAGTTTTACGCCATAGACCGGCTTTTGTCTTTTCCAGTTATGTAACGTGTGTGGCGTATAAAACAACATTTACATTTTTTTCCTTTCCTTTACTTCGCCGTTACTATATTATTCACTGAGTCAGAGACTGTATTTTTTGTGTCTGTGGCGGATGTTGTCAAGGTTGAAGACAGCAACTATCAGGTAAGCACGCGCCGTATTAAATGTAAAACATTCAACTCCGTTCAATTAGTTCGAAAATTATGAAATGCGGAATCGAATTTGCGCGTTATTATCACCCCACGATCATTACGATTCATTTCCGGGTTAACTGGATGTGTGTGATCACAATCCCGTTACAACAATTAATCTCCTAGAGACATCTCCGTTCTAGCGAACATCTAGCATCACTGTTTTTTTTTTTGCGTGTTTTATCATCTGAAGTATCTTATCGGAAAGATAATCGACAGTCGATACATTTAAAACGCAAAGAATATGGGATTTTTTTTCTTTTTATGGAAGCTAACTTTGACTCATTCCTGTTCCGGCAGATTTCCGGCTTCCGCGAAAACGCACCTATACAGCCAATGGGATGACTACAATTTTTTTTTTCCCAGATCGGATTGTCACTGTTCATTTCGTGTGCATATGATTAACAATAAACTTCCTTTGAATGTCCGGCCTCGTGCCATCGCAAAATGACTTTTGTGAAATTTACTGATGTGAATGACATGAAGTTTTGATGGCATGTTGTGTTTCCAAATAGTGCCGTGCGGTCATTGGAGTAATTATTTGTGACAATAACCTCTGAAGAATTGGTTTCCTCACACCAATAATCAGTCTCATTTGGACAGAATCACTGGTAAACCCCCCCTATCAGTAAGAATAGGGGTCAGCAAATGAATTAAGGCTATATATGGCAAAAAACCTCATGGTCACAATGCTCCCATTGCATAAATTAACTTCACCGCGAATAGTTGTTTGCTTTATCCTCACGATGAGCATCAGTATAACCATTTGCGTGAACGTCACCGACGCAGAACGCCAGATGCACCCCGCTCTACATATTATGCAGATATCGGAGCGTGACGCCGAAGACCTTTGTTCGACCTGCGAGAACTGCGACTGCAGAAGATACCACGACACAATTGACGTTGGATGCCACAACATCGACGATATCGCTCCGGTCCAAGAGTTACTTAGAAGTCGTTTCGTTGACGTACAGATAAATAAGTTGACGTTTTTCCATCCCTGCTCACTGACGAAGTTTCCGAGGGGATTCATAGTAAATGCCAGCATATCGCAGTTCATATCGTACTGCCCGATCGAAGACGTCGAAGAGAACGCATTCGGTCAAATGAGGGACCTGCTTAAGGTCATAATGGAAAACACGCGATTCACCAGGATACCGATTGGTCTGAGGAGCTTGTCGAATGTCAAGTCGATCTACATCAACAAGGGGAGCCTGGAAGCTCTGGGAGACGAGATGCAGAACTTGACCGAAATAAACTATGTGACTTTTAAGAAGAGCTCCATAAGGACGATCGACAAAGACGCTTTCGCGAATACGCAGCGTATCGTTTACCTGGAACTGTCGGATAATCAATTGACGACAGTTCCGGAAGGTACCTTTGATCCTCTGATAAGGCTTCGTTCGATAATCTTGTCGGGGAATCAACTTGTCACTCTGGATGGCGCTTTCAAGAAACTCGACCCCCTGGTAATTATAATAGCTTTGTTCATTGACATTTGCATGAAATAAAATAAAAAAGCAACTCGTTGAAAATTTGCATGTCTGAAGTACAATTGTTAAAATGTCGGAAACGTTTTTAAGAAAAAAATTATACGAGGCTCATATCTATTAATCTAGACTAACACAAACTCAAGATTTCAATCTTTACCTATTCATAATGATGACGGTGACGGTTGAATTCAGTGTCGGTTGCAAAGGAACGTCCATTTCAGACACATAAGTTCGTTGCAGGTTAACGGTGGCCCCGCAAAAAGTTCATTGTTGGTCATTAGTAAGCGTGATATTTCATAAAATACGTTTGACTACATTACTAACGCAAGATCGACTTCGGCCACAGATAAATACAAATACAAATACAAATACAACGCCACAACAGGCAAATTGCCCAACGAGGTGGCTGAACATCATGGATCCCCGAGCCCCTACCTACTACTGCTACACCACACATGCACCCCCCCCCCCCGGAACCCCCCAACGAATCGGTACATGCGGGAATGTGTGTGTACGTGTAGTGCAACCTGACGTAAAGTTTGTTTCTGTGTAATGCTTGTTATGTGTAGTGCTGTCATCTGCCCCCAGTTTTACAAACTATGAGTGAAGTGTTATGGTTGAATGATTTACCGTTGTAGGACTGTTGCTCTCTGTGGCGAGACTTTTTAACGGGGAGATCGGCTCGCATTTGCGCCTTGAAGTTGGGAACCACAGAAAACCAACTTCAGCCGACCACTACCACGCCAAGCATCACAAACGCTTAAGCAGGTCTACATCCGCAGCGGTTAGCCGCACCGTGGCGCGCAAAAACTGATAATGGCTTAAACAAAGCAGAGCAACTTTAAACAGGGCGAGATTTAAGTGGCCGAGCAACTTGTTCTGTGTCAATAATCGCACGAGACAGTGATATTCAAGAATAATAATAATTGTGTCGGTAAAATAAAAAAAAAAAACGCCACCATCCAAGTAGTATGAGCATAAATGAGTAATTAGTCCTCCGACTCCTAGGGAATCGCGCTGGGACGAGAGCGAGGATACCCGATTTTGAGCTGTTCACAGTCCGCCTACCACACTGTGCGCAGTTCCACCTCAGAAACAGGTTTTCCTGCAGCGCAGGGAGGCGGCGTTGACCCAGCTTTACATACACAAGTTCGATATCAGACACCGATGAGCGTCGCATTCCAAAGCACATGTTCGATGTCGGTCACTGATAAGAGAGATTAACCTCCTCGCTTACAAGCTATTGGCAAGAGAAATTCGGATGATCTCTATTTGACGAATGGGCGATAAATATGGTAACCTTGACCTAAACTAATCGCACGTTAGCAAAAGTGAAAGAAAATGAATTAAAAGAAAGGTTGAAGAAAAGGAAGGAAAAAAAATGGAAGGAAAACAATATAATAGATAAGTGCAGATAAGAGAGGGGATAGAGATGAGAGCGCAGGTATACGAAGTAGATTCTTCTTTTCACCCTCACCTGCTCTCTTTCGCTCTTATATGTATATAATGGTGTACTTACATGCATATATGTGTGGGGAAAATCACTTAATGATTGTATAGAAATCAAAAATAAGGTAAAAGGAACAACTTCGTAAGGTTACAACAAAGCCTCGCGATGATGAGGAGAGAGCTTGTTTGAATTTATTCTACAGGTGTTTGGACGCAATATTACGCCCTTGGTCGTAAAGTGGTTAAAAATCTAAATTCAATAGTCGCAGATAAATGCTGCCTTCTAAAGCATGTCCGATATCCGTCACTAATATGTGTGTGAGTGAGAGTGAAGAGTTCCAAACACAAGTTCGATTTCGGTCACCGATGAGCAGACCAATGCCTTTTCAAAACAAGTTTAATAGCCGTCACAGTGTCGTATTCTAAAGATTAATTATACAGAAACAGCTTTCAGGCATGTTAATTTTTTTTTTTTTAATAAGAATACGATATCTATTACTGAATATACACCAAACCTCATCCACCTCCGAACGACGGCCACATTTTGTTGGAACCGAACTCGTCCCATTGATTCAACATTACAGGCATTACAGATAACCTCCGAATAACGGCGACTTTGAACATAGAGTTGAAAAACAATTACACATAGCGCTTGAGAAAAATGATTTTCAAGAGAGTTCCCCTACCCCGAACTCTATGTGGGAGGGGGATGAATGTGTGTTTTCTTTTCGTGGGTATAAATGCTAGATGGTGTTCTGGATAATGTCTCGCACAAACACTCGAGATGGCGAAACACGAAGCAATACGAAGGACAATACACATATTTATTTTGCAGAACAGCTATTTTACTCGTATCCAGAAACAGTTATTTCAACGAAACATGTTAAAAACAGAGAGAGGCCGACAAATAAGATATCTCGTCTTTTCAGGAAAACTCAACAAACTGCTCATAGTTCTTATGTGGTGGTGCCAACTATTGTAGTTAGTTTCTCCCTGCAGCGCAATGCATGGTTGCAAAGGTTGCTTTAAAATTCACATTTATTTACATTATGTTTGAACTTATCAGTTTTGCCCTGTTTCTGGTTGTGGTGAAAACAGATTTGATATTTTCAATCCGGGGCAGGGGCCCCCTTTAACGGCCGGAGGGGTGAAGCGACGTCCGAGCCCGATCTGTTTTAAGGGATGGCAGCATAATGCCATCTTGGTGACAAACCTTCAAGTGATAAGCTTGAAGGTTTGTCGCCAAGCAAATTGGGGGTAGCCTTTGCGGAACATAATGCAAAGGATTCTGGGACCGTTTTTCATTGAGAACAATAAGCATTGCGCTGTAAGGAGATTTTAGTGCTCCATGTATAGGGTAAAATAACAGTTCTAGGACAACCTCGATGATTTTCACGCTATCTTTACCTTCTTTTGGTGCTATGGCATCGCCAAATTAAACGGAGCTGTCGCCAGACTTGTCAAGTTCGGCATCAGTTTGACGAGATTTATAGTGATGCATTAATGGTTATTTACTGGCAAAAATGACACAATGCATGATAAATAATAACTATTTACATAATTTTTGTAATAATGGGTACATTGAAGGCAATTGAGAAGAAAAAGAGCTACTCTGAAGCGATGATTTTCACGCTATCTTTACCTTCTTTTGGCGCTATGACATCGCCAAATTAAACGGAGCTGTCGCCAGACTTGTCAAGTTCGGCATCAGTTTGACGAGATTTATAGTGATGCATAAATACATTAGACATACGATTGTAGTACTGTATTTACATAGACATTTGTGCATAGACTGTTTTATTTTATTTTTTTTTAGAAATAAAGCGGCCATTCCCAATATCGGCCACATTTTCACGGTCCCGTTAGTGGCCGTTTTTGAGAGGTTTTACTGTATTTAATTTTCAATTTTGTCTCCTTTTTTTTCCTTTGTTTAGGTCGTTGATGTTTCTAACAATAACCTCACGATGGTTTCGAATGCTTTCCACGACAAGACGTCCAGCGTCAAGAAGCTCCGCTTGGGGAAGAATGACCTTCAATTGGAAGATCTGCTTGCGATGACCATCAAAACGTCATCCATAACTTCACTCGACATCGGTGGGTGCCACCTTCAAAGACTGGACGGGAGAATCGTGTCGCGGTTCTCTTTCCTAAAGGAAATCACGGCTACCAGCAACAACCTGACAGAGCTCCCGAAGAATCTATTCCACGACATGAGGTCGCTACACGAAGTGAATCTCGCTTATAATAAACTCGCATCCGTTGAAGGGGTCTTCAACGGCATGAAAAATTTGAAACTCCTCAATTTGATCTCGAACAAGATATCCAGCATCGACAACTCTTTCGTGGGGAACGAAGCGTTAGAGACGTTGATGCTCAGCCAAAACAACATCGAATACTTAGGGAGCGGCTCGTTCTCGGGTGCTTCGAAAATAGTTCACCTCCATCTGTCGTCGAACGACATCAGGCACCTGGAGAAAGACAGCTTCTCTGGTCTCCACCAGATCGAGACCCTCTTACTCAAATCCAACAAATTCACGAGCCTGAACGACAGTGTGAAACACTTGAGGACTATGAAGACGCTTACCTTGTCAAGCGGGAAGCTGGAAATTCTCAGCGAGACCGACTTGTTGTGTCTCAATAACCTTCCGAAGTTGAGTTTGAAATCGAATAGACTTACGAATGTCAATGGCGCTTTCAAAAATCTTCGCAGCCTAAAATCCCTTAATCTTTCCAAGAACAAGCTGCGTACTTTGTCCAGGGACAGCTTCACTGACATATTCAACATTACGGAGCTGTGGTTGGGTGGAGGTGAGTCTAGCTAGTCATTCGGTAATATGCAAGTCCAGAGCCGCAACTAGATGCTTTTTTCACCTGGGGCAAGCGCACATTTTGACGCTCCCTTGTCACGTTGAAGGAGAGGTTTCAAAATGAAATTTGTGCCCCCTCGGGTCTAGCACCCGGGGCACGAGACCCGTCTCCCCACCCCTAGTTGCGGCCCTGTGCAGGTCATATATATCATTAAAAGTTTTCGAACTATAGATCCCAGATCAAGGAAATATTGTTTCAGTCGCTCTTCTAGACCACCGCTGAGAATGAATTATAAAGCCACGATTCTCGCAGATGAGGCCATTGTAACTTAGATTCTGCGTTACAAAGCTGTGACTCTAAGGGCGTAGCAAGGGGGGGGGGACTTGGGGGTCTGGTCCCCCCCCCCCGAAATGTGAGAAAATGACCCAAAAAAGGGGAAAAAGATGGCCAAATCCATTGTTCTGACACTTTGGTCCCCCCCCCCGAACGAAATTTCTGGCTACGTCCCTGTGTGACTGTCATAGAGAGTTGTTATAACGCAGTCGCTGTGTTACATAGCCATGACTTCGGCAGATAGAGTCGTTATAACTCAGATTCTGCATTAAAGAGCCGTAGCACTGCCAAATAGAGCCGTTATAAGTCACAATATAGGTGGTGTAATCCCAACTATCTAGCATCCAGTACCATCAGTGGGAGCTTATACTGATGGTGCTGGTAGTAAAACCAACATTCATCCACATTATAGACTAAGTTTAATATGATGGCCAGTAACGCTCCCAGTCAGCTGGCTTTTCAATTATTCTATGACGGGAAATATGGTTACCTACAGCAATCCTGCTTGAAATGAATTTGTAACGGTACTTCAATCGATGGTAGCTTTCGCTCGTGTGATAGTACGAATTACACCATTCTTACCTGTTACAGCAACGAACGAGACTTCTACCAAATTAGTACAGCGTAGTGGTACGAATAATCTGATTTAGCGTGATAATATATCTTACACAGTGCCGGACAGTGACGTGGGGAAGAGCCCCCCTCCATTACCTGCAAGACTATTAGAGTTTTTTGGTTACTCAGCGAATAATGTCAATCATACAAATCATGGGTGGAGGCAGGTCCTCTGGGCTAATAACTGCATTTGCCAATGCAGAAAGTCAGTCCCTCCCTGCAGTTCGGCTTATACTGTCGTATATTTATCGTGATGGACTCGCTGCTGGAGGACATGGGTTCGATCCCCTCAGACATCACAGTGATGGTCGGCTGAGATTGGTTTTCCAACTTCTCTAGGCGTGAATTTGAACCGATCTCGCCATAGAGAGTAATAACAAACTCTAGAAAACTACAAATATTCAATCGTGACACCTCACTCGGAATTTGAATTACATTGGCACTAGATGCACGCGTTGACTGTTAGTTGCACACACATCCGGCCTAACTCATTTACCTCCGAATGGGAATAAAACTGCAGTAAACTGCCCATGCGGGTGGGCTGGAGTTGTGTTCTGGGCCGTCTCAACAGCACCATAGGTTCCAGGGCACGGTGATATTCTGGAGGCCCTTACTCGAAATGCCTGCGTACCAATTCATATACCTTTTTATTCTCGTAAATTATATAAATAAATCTTAATATCACAATATCACGAGGCCCCTGTGCACTTGAGGTGCCTGGATAAGCCCATGCGCTAAGACGGCACTGGTTGTGCTCGGTTTACAAGAGGTCCCAGCGGGTAGTCCACTATCTGATGTGGAAAAGCATAGCATAACTGTGAAAATTTATGTTCTGAATATTAGTGCACATGCCTCGAATATAACAGTATGAATAAAAATAAATATATATACTCCAATGTGTGCAAGGCCCAAGTTTAACTTGATAATGGGTAAGTTGTTCTGGGCAAAGTTGGCATTAGGACATACATGCTCAATCAATCCATGGCCGCGGGCTGAATGTGTTCCTCGGAGTCATCTGATGTGGCCTGCGGCCTCAAACTTAACCAGATTCATTAAGCGCGCAGATTCGCAAACCTGCAACTACATAAGCGAGCATGCACCTCGTACACATTCCTCTGAGGAATTTCTAATGAATCGGTACATGTCGGAACGTGTTGTGTGAGTGTACGTAGTATATGCATGGGCCCTAACGTATTTATGCTTAGATTTCTACTCGTTTCGTGTTCTTACCGGTGCTGCCATCTATGTTATACACTTTGAAGTAAAGATGACAAATGCTTGAATTTTCATGAAACTTGATGGTGTTACGCCTGCCCATTGCGGAGAGACTTTTTCAAATGGGAGACTGGCTCGCGCGCGCGCGAATCATACCTTGAAGTTGGAAAACCGCAGAAAGCCAACAAGGTGTTGATATGGGGCCGTTCAAGTATTACGTAAGCAAATTTTAGCCATTTTTGACCCCCCCCCTTCCCGTTGTCAGCAAAACGCTGACCCCCCCCCTTGTCAGCAAAATTCCGTCATCAGCTCTGCCCGTCTGAATCCTAACACATATTTTCATAAAGGGTGGTTGATGAATAAGCATTATCCAACACCCCTCCCCACCATCGATGATGACGTAATACTTGAATGGCTCCTATGCGCCCCCCTCGCCCATGAAAAAAACGGGCCTAAATGTAAAATTAAGTAACTTATTTTTTCTTTTTTTCAAGGGAACAAATGGGAATGCGATTGCCGATTACTTTGGCTTCTCAAGTGGTACAAGAAAACGAATGGAACCTACCTGAAAGACAATCCGCTCTGCAAGTATCCCAAGCCAAGGTTGTACCTGGTACCGTTCCGGAACTTGACGACCCGCGATCTGACGAACTGGCCCGAAGATTGCCCGGAATCCTGCGAATGTCAGTGCAAGCCCGACGGTAGGAACTTCTTCATAGAGGTCGACTGTTCCGAACGGGACTTCAATAGACTACCCGAAAAGTTGCCGGAACAAGCGGGCGCTCTGTTCATGAACAATAACACCCTGGTCAGGGTGAACATGACGGACTCCACCGTCATGACAGGGATACGCTGGCTGGATCTGGGAAACAACCAAATCGAGGAATTCGACGGGCACCTACCGGATTCACTGGAAGAGCTGTATCTCGACCACAACAGGCTGGAGAGGCCTCCCGCAATGTTGCTCGAGGATGAATACACCCTCGATGTGCTGACCTTGTCTGAAAATCCTTGGATATGCGACTGCGACACCAGAGGGTTCAAGAAATGGTTGCTGTCGCATGGCGACACGGTAATTTTTTTCTTCGATCTAAATTACACGTAATGTGACGACCGATACAATTTCGAATAATATTGTGCTTCTATACGGTACATTCTCGACGTAGGCCTTAACACTTTCACTGCACAGGGTGACGCCCCGTTGTCTTGCGTCTTGTTCCAGCCAGCGGTTGACGCCAACGTGGCGTCGCGGTCGATGCGTTTTGTTAGAGGATTATATAATGCTACTGGCATGGAGGCGGGGCCTTGAATTTGCATTGCGGCCACTGTGAACATCCGTTCGAAGTTTTTCATAATGTCAGTTATTTAAAGTTTGTTGTCTAATCTACGAGCTCTCAGTTTTCCGAAACGACTTTTTAGGTTTTTGCATTTTCGTTTATTTGTTTTAATATATCCACATTCCACACAATAACTGCTTTTTATTGCAAATAGTTTTTTTGCTCACAAAAGCACAATTCTAAACATTTTTTTTTTAATTTGTAAACTTACTAATCTTGGTTTTACATCATTTTGCTCACGCTCTTTTGCTCTCTAAAGCCGGGTTTTCCTAGGAGCAGGTTTCCTGTGCCGCGCGCAACGTGAATCACCCACGCGCACGCACCACCCGCCGTCCACTCACCAATAAGAAAAGCAGCATGACTGTTTTCCTACAGAGCGCAATACGCCTCACGACAGCGCTTTACGTCGGGCGTGGTTGGCGGACTGCTTCTGGAGGAGTGAAATGCGTCGTGCGCAGCGCGTTTTGCCGATGTTTTCTCTTCACTATCTCTCTCTCTCTCTTGTGTGTTCTCTTTCCATTCTATTCAAACCGGAGTAACACGTTGCTGCCGACGCGAAATTATACTGCTCGGTTCACGCTGCGAAAAACACCTATTCCTAGGAAACCCCGGCGTAATGTGCTTGCAAATTCTCTAAGTCACTCTTTTGATCACTCCCTTGCTATCTCGGCAGAGGCGGATATTCATTTAGGGTGATACAAATTTTGCCGCCCTTCTTCCATTCTACTAATTTTTTTGGCCGCTCATTTTTCAAATTTTCCGTTTCCTTGAACTTGCCGCCCTGGGTAAGCGTCCGCTAAGCCTCCCTGTAAATACACCACTGGTCTTAGGTGTTTTGTTCATTTTTCCATTTGTTTCACCTTCTCAGTTCATTGCTCCTTTCCTTTCATCACCGAGGTAAGGAAACGGTTTGCAAGATAATGCTATTTTTATCCTAAACTCATGGCAAGAACGGCCCATTGATTGCCAGGTTTCAGCCTCCCTGCCATTCATAAGGCGAGACACTTTCTTGGGCTGCGGGTTGGCATAACTAGCCTAATTCCACCAGCGAAAGACGCCGCCTTGGCGTCATGCGATTTTTTGATTTAAATATTTAATATTTTACTAATTTGACACCAATGTTGTGTTTCATACACTAAAATAAACCTATTTATTACAAAAAAATCCGCCAGAAAAACTCGGAAAACAAATTATAACCCGCAGTGAAAGTGTTAATTTCCGATACTTATCTACAAACTGTTCAACTTCCATTTGCACACGTTTCATCGAACGTCTTTTTTCAGATCTCCGACGTCAACGATACTTACTGTGGTCAGGACCAGCAGGACGGCGCTCTGGTCGGCAGATTGATCATTTCTCTGACGGACAACGAACTTTGCCCGTCCAAGATGAAATTGTATGTGGCCATAGCTCTTGCAACGATCTGTAAGTAAGACATAAGCACGTTATGTAACACAAGTTATTTTACATCCGACACTGATGTTTATCCACATAATATGCTTGCCCCAGGACATTGCTTCTATGCAGCTACGGTCCTGGCACCACCGTAGCCATTTCCACACACAGGCTCCTCGAACGGGAAATTGGGGGTGAATGACCACCTTCGCCCTCCTACCTATGCCAATAATACAAATTCTTAATTGAACGATAACCGCCTACGGACGCATTGGGAGCCTTTCATGGTGATGATATCTGGTTCTCTATAATTTTTTAAAATCAATATATAAATTTGTTTCAGGTACAGCTGAACCTCCATAACGGACATTCCCCTTTAGCGGGCATCTCCCATTAATGGACACCTTTGAAACCCGTGAAAAAAGACTTCAATGTATTTTGCTATGCAATGGATCCTACTACCTTTACTTAATTATGTATAATCGAACACATTCCTCTGCGGAATTTCTAGGGAATCGGCACTTGCCGGAATGTGTGTTCTGAGTGTACGTGTGGCCCCCTAACGTATTTGTGTTGTTGGAGTTGTGCTTGCTTTGGCATTGTCATCTTCCTGTTATATTCTGAAATGAAGACGGTAACTGCTTTGGTTTTCATGTTACGTGAGAACCATGTTGCAAATCTGCCTGCTCTCTGCGGAGAGACCTCTTCAAATGGGAGACGAGTTCGCAATCACGCCTCAAAGTTGGGAAATCACAGAAAATCAACTTCAGCCGACCACCAGTGTGCCGCCAACGGGGTTCGAACCTGAATCCTCACGATGAGAGTTTAGCAAGATGCCCACACGACCGCACATAAGCTAAAATATTTTGCTATACAGTGAATCCTCCCACAGCAGACACATTCACTACCTTTTAGCAATCACCTCCCGTCAGGGCCGTCTTAAGAGTATCATGGGCCCCCGGGCCAAGTGGTTTTTTGGAGGCCCTACCCGGTAAATCCTAGAAAATTTCAACCGGATCTCATTTTTGTGAGGCCGCTCTTCCCTTGATGCCCCCGGACCGTGCCCGGAACAATTCTGATCTTTTTTTTTTTTGCTTTTTCACGCTATAAATTGACTATAGAAAGGCCCGTGAAAGATCTGGGGCCAGCCCAAGGGGCTGTGCTCCAAGATGTAGGGGCCATGGCATGCCCGAATGTCCATGACGAGTCTTTCAACCTACGCAATATCCCAGCTTTCTTCAATTCTGACACAAACGTGCCTCTCTCCCCATTGTTCGCCAATACGCATCTAGATGCGTGATTCCGCATCAAAATTCAATTTACTCCTCCGAATTTCTCGTTGAGAAGGGAAAATATTCCTACAAATTTTTTAGATAATTTCTTAACAAAGTTATTTTCCACTGATAAGAAAAAGCGTCCCTTAAAATTGTGGAAAAGGTGTGCGTGAGTTTTCTCAACACAAATCTACAATTATAGATCTATCGTCGCCAAATTTTTCATATATACCAAATGGGACTCGACTTGAACGATAAGCTACCTCAAACGTTTGTCAGAGCCGGGCAAATGCTCGAAACGGGCAAAAAAACTGTCGGGCAAAAAATAGTTCCCAGACCTCAACAATCACTTTGGAACGTTTACTCTGGTTACCGTGGTTTCCTAGCAACGCGTTTCAGACATGCATATATGCCTTTACAATGGTTTATCACTTTATCCCTGTCAGTGATTGAAAAAAGAAACCGGGCAGCGCAGGGTATATTATAGCTAGTTAAATTATAGTTTTGGACACCAGAATCACAAGCCCTGGAAATCGTGATTGAACTTTATGTATTTGCGCACAAAATATCTTGATTTCACACAAGGGATCATGCAAGTATTACGTCAGCATCGAGGGGGGGGGGGGGAGGGGAAGGGGGTTTCGGATTTGCTGACTTTTGATGACGGGGGGGGGGGGTTTGGAGATTGCTTACGTCATCAACCACCCTTTTTGAAGATATTAAATATTCTAAACTGCTGACGAAATTTTGCTGACGGGGGGGGGAAGGGGGGTCAGTGTTTTGCAGACTTTTGCTGACGGGGGGGGGGTTCTAAAATGGCTAAAAATCTGCTTACGTAATACTTGAATGGCCCCTAATCGGGGCCGCAACTATATGCTTGGTTAGCCGAGGCGAGCACTCATTTTGGTGACCCGCCACTTGTAATGTTGAATGAGAGGTTAAAGGATCATATTCTTACCCCCCCCCCCATTGCAGCGCCCGGGGAATCTTATCCGCCTGTGCCCCACCCACCCTATAACACAAGTCCTGCACATAATAATCTACTGAGTTTTATTTGAGTGTCGGAAACACGTGTGTCATGACACAAGCTCTTTTTCCGTTTCATAAAATTATCATATTTAGATTGAATAAGTAAGCACTCATCAATCAATTCTTCCGCTTCAGCCCTGCTGTTGTTGTGTTCGTCGATCGGTTTGGCCTACTTCAGGTACCACTTGAATATCAAGGTGTGGCTTTACGCTCACGGATTAACGTGGGTCAAAGAAGACGAAGCAACTGATCAGGACAAGGTGTTCGATGCCCTGCTCTGTTGCAGTTACGACAACCTCGAATTTGCGGCGAATACGATAGCCAGAGGTGAGTTCCTCGATTTTACGTTTCGTTTATCTGCCAGAACGCTTTTGATAAAACAAAAAAATCGCAATCACTGAAATAACGCTTGTGTTGTCGAACCCCACCGTTACAGGTTTGGAAGAAGACGAGCCTCATTTCAACATATGCATACCACTACGCGACATCACCGCTGGAGGAAATGAAATAGTCGACATGTTGACTGCAGTGGCGAGATGCAGGAGAGTCATCATCGTCTTATCCAAGTGAGTCCAAAAAAAAAAAAACTGATTCGTGGTCGTAAAGCATCGAGGGGGGGGGGGGGGCCCTCAACCTTTGGGAGACTTCGAGCCACTTAAGTGATCTGGAACAACACCGCAGGTCACACGTGATCAGTAAATGTGTTGCGGGTCATTTGAGTTATCTGTAAACGTGCCGCGTGTTATACTTGAGTGATATGGAAATTTACCGTGCCACTTGGGTGATATGGGACTGCACCACGGGCCACTTAGTGCTGCGTCAGACCAGACACGACCCAGGCTCTGTACCTCCTGGGATATAAGCCTTTTACCCGTGTGGGCGAGGATCCTGCCGGGGAGTCCACTTAGTGCTCCGGCACTCAGTCGCGGATCACTCAAGTAATCTGTAAATATTCCACGTGGTCGCATAAGTGATGTGGAACTGCACCGCGAGTCGCTAAAGTGATCCGTAAACGCTCCACGAGGCTTCCTCGAGTGATGTGGAACTGCGCCACGGGTCGCTTAAGTGCGCCAGTACTGTGTCGCGGATCACTCAAGTGATCTGTAAATGTGCCGTTTAGTTCGTTTTTAGAAAATGAACTTTGAACCGTGCAAGACCTTCCATAGCAATTGGTAAAAAAAAAATTTGTTTGGGGTCACAGACCACATCAGAAGACTGCGGGAGGGACCTCATTTTTGGCCCGCGGGTAATTAGTTGAGCACGCATGTCGTAAAGCAGGAGTTTTCAACGCGTGGATCTGGTTCAGCACCTCGTAGAGATAGAAGGCCTCCGCAGTCTGCTCGTGACGTCAGTAAGTAGTCCATTTTCCCTCAGAATATTCAGGGAAAAAAATTCCCTGCTCGTGCCAGTCTCATCGTTGTAGGGAAAAGAAATGATCGGGCTCAGAATTGGCGATTTCTATGCCCCCACATCCAATCACTATGCGGTGTTTGGGAGCGAATCAGGAAGATCTTATGCCAAAATAAGAAGAAACGAAATAGGATGCTGTGTTTCAAAATGTGGCAAACTTGCTAGGTAGTCTGAATGACATTTATGGTAAACAGTGCAGAGGCCTTCTATCTCTAGGAGGTGCTGCATGGTTACGCATTTGGCCCTCGGAGCTTTTTGTCGAGATGTATCTCTAAGAGGTAATAGCTGTGTCCGGGTGGCCCAAAGCCGCTTGTAAGTTAACTCTTAATGCAGCTTTGGGGTGGCCCATGCGTTAAGCTTGAGACGGCACTAACCCTAGCTTGAACTCGTAAAATGGGTATTTCCACTGTTTGGTTTTAAATTGTTGGTGCTGCCATCTAGTCTCAAAATTAGAGATGACTAGACCCCAGAAGTTCAGGCACTAAAAATGGTCGAAGTAGGCAGGCAAAAGGGCACTAAAAATGCCTAAAATAGGCATTAAAAAAAAGCATTTATAATTTTTGGAAGGAAGAAAAAATAACAAAACACGAAGGTATTAAATGTCCAAAAACTCTAGTTGAAAAATTGGTTATGAGTGAGCGTTACTTCAGCTTTTTACGTGAGGCAAATTGTGTAATACAAATTGCGTTATACAAAGTGTATAAAACATGTAAGCCCACTTATTCGAGGATTCCTCCGATTGTCGGCACAAGCGGAACAGTATATAGTGACAGTGATAAAGCGGAAATATTTGCTGACACATATGAGAGACAGTTCTCTCCATGTGATAACACTCCTCCTCAGCTTATTGCCAGTGTTGACAGAGAAGTTCAAGTATTCTTTAGGGATATTCCCCCAGAACAACCCTCTGCCTTATTTCCTACGAACACTGAAGAAGTTATGAAGAAGTTCAAACATTATCAAAAACCTCAAAAAGAAAAAAGCACCTGGTCAGGACACCATCACCAACAACACTATCAAGAATCTCCCCGAAAATATGGTTTGCCAGCTGGTCAACATATTCAACGAATTACTTCGTACAAACCACTTTCCGGCAGAATGGAAACTCGCTAAAGTTAAGGTCATCCCCAAAGCTGGACATGACCTACACTATCCACAGAATTGGCGCCCAATCTCACTTCTCAGTTCATTAGGGAAACTTTTTGAGAGAGTGGTAGCCATCAGACTACACAAATTTGTAGAGGACAATAGCATTATCGGTCCAGAGCAGCACGGTTTCCGCAGCAAGCACTCGACCACCACTCAATTATTGCGGTTCGTAGAACGAATTCAAGAAGCCAAAATTTATAAAGACAGCCTTTTCGATTTAAAGAAATCTTTTGATAAAGTTTGGCACAATGGGCTGCTGTTTAAGATGATTCGCATGGGAATGCCGTATAACATCATCAAATTTGTGAGCAATTATCTCGACTCGCGCTCTTTCCGAGAACAGATAAATGATTCAATATCTAATTCTAGACAGATTCGTTCATCAATAGCTCAGGGAAGTGTGTTAGGTCCTATCCTACACAATTTTCATATGAATGACTTCCCAGTTGCCCCTAAGGGTTTCACCGCTCTTTATGCCGACGATAGTGCCCTTTGTTGCACAGATAGGGACCCTGGCAAGGCCCTTTCAAACTTGCAAGAAATGGTAAGATTGGTCGAGCGCTGGTGTGTGCGAACCCGTGTTGAACTGAATGCAGATAAAACCAAATTCATGTAGTTCACTAACAAGTCCTCATTACCACAACAAGCACACATAGAGGTACAAGGAGTTATAATCAACCCAGTCATTCACAATAAATATTTGGGGGTGATAATGGACAAGAGATTCAGTTTCTCCCGGCAGTGTGTTGATGCCATCCGTAGGGCGACCGTGGCCTCGGTCATGCTCAACAGACTAAGCCACAGGCACTCAAGTCTTTCAATTCGAAATAAAATTATTCTGTATAAGATGGCAATTAGACCGATTCTTCTGTATGCTGCGCCTGTCTGGTTGTTCTCGAAGAAAATGAATATCATCGCTCTGGAGAGATTTCAGAACAAGACTCTGAGGAGATACACCGGACTACCTTGGTACGTTAGAAACGTTAACATCAGACGTGATTCCGGAGTAGCTGATGTAACTTCATATGCAAAGAAACTGGCAAAGAACTCATTTGATAAATTGAACGATTCTGAATTTCCACACCTTGCGGAGATTTGATCATACGACAGTAGACACAAAGCACGATTAAAAAGACCAAAAAATTTTCTACACATGCCTCGACCTGTGTTGCCAGGTCTATGAACATTTGGAAACTACGAAATTATACCCGAGCTTGAAAAAAAAACCACACCCTTGGGTCTCAGGTGAACCTACGTCTTCACCCACCTTATTAGAATCTAACTATCATTGCAAAGCGCACTACTGCACAGGAATTGGCAGAGTCATGATGAAGGGGGTTTGATGGATTTCAACTATCCATTGGAGCCCCGTTCCACCAGTTACGGTTTTCGGTGAAAAATTGGTTGCACTTAATTCGTCTATTGTTTTAATTACAGTTTATAATCATAGGTGAAGATAGACTTGGAAGTCTTGGGGCTTGGTCATTATTGCTGGGGGGAGGACTATGATGATGCCATTGGGCTTTCTGATGATAATTAGTACTGAGAGATGGAAAATTTTAAAATGAACAATTTTTTTCGAAGTTCTCAATGCCGAAATACCCAAGTTTTACGGATTATGGCCTATGAAACTCACTAATAAACTTAAAACTATGTTAAACATGGGGGAGATAGACATGGATGTCTAGAGTGACCATACGTCCCGTATATCCCGGGACACGCCCGGTATTTCCCATTTTTCTGGCCGTCCCGACTATTTGGCAAAAGTGTCTCGGTTTCCCCCGTCTTTTAAGTGAAACAGCCTACTTGAATTTTTATTCTTTATTGAAGTCAAACATTGAAATTGTTTTTCAACTCATAAATTATATTATGATAATTACAACTACAAATAAGAATATTAATCTCCCACATTTTTTTGGTGAACGTTTTATCACGTGGAATTCATTTCAATGCACTGCAGTTTAATGCGATGCTTCACTTCCCACCATTGCGATTTTCCCGTAATTTCAGCAATATTTGGCAATTTTAGTCACATTTTTGGCGATGTCCAGTATTTCGAATCCTAATTTTCCGTATTTCTCTCGAGGAAATATGATCATCCTAATGATGTCAATTCATATATACACGTATACATTAGATCAGTCGATTCCACATTTGATGCTGCGCCCTCCCCCCGTATCTCCGCTCATGATGTTAAAATAGGCACGTTTATGGGACGAAAATTTCAAAAAGGCATTTTTACCAGAAAAGTTTGAAAATCGGCAAAAAAAAGGGCATTTATGGCATTTTGCCTTAACTTCCGTGCTCTAGAGATGACTCGTGCAAAAACAGGGAAGAAGCAGACTAGAAATACACTACTGCGAATTTACACTGTTCTAGTACACTGTTTTTGCTGCCATCTATTGTCAAAAATGAAGATGACTCAAATCGTGATAATGAATTTCGGATCAAAAATGAGCAGCAATTTTTATTCAGTGTAGTTCCCTACGATTCAAACCCACATACTGAACAGGATGGCAAGTTCAGTTCTTTCTTAAGAGCACAAGGAGCCGTTAAAAACAAATTACCTAGAATGAAGCAGACGACAGCAGAAATTTTCGTACTGAGCTATAAGTAGCCATAATAGCTCCAAACTAGCAAAGAACATTATATGTTCAATTTATTTTTGAAAGGGGAAGATCATTTTTCGCTCTCGACTCGTCATAAGTTTTTAGTTCAGTGCCTTCAATTTATTTTAAAAATTCGATGTATCACATTAATGTCTATGGGGATATGATTAATTAAAATAATATGAAGCTCCAATAAAATGCAATTTTCATATTTTTTTCTTTTAACTGTTTATTTTGCCTTTTTGTTTCGTTCATCATTATAATAGATCCGGGACATTTCGAGTGTTTCTGGCCCGTGGGCGCTCGTCTTAAGCTTTACATGAGGAATTTTGATTTCTGAATCAATTCTGGGGTGCTCGAGCACCTTTTGACAAGACCGTAGGTAGGATTTTTGAAGACCGGGATAAACAGCATTTTGCCGCTCCCGTGCCTCAAAGTACTGGAAGTGCTCGAGCGTCCTCGGGACCACTGTATTTATGATTTTGCTGCCTGTAGGCTGTACAAATTTTGCCACCCTTCTTCCGCTCCACTCTCATATTCTTGAATACGTATTACTGAAATATATGCCGCCCATCCGAACCTTTCGCTGTGTAGATGTAGTATTGAGAAAAAAAATGAAAAACTTTTTTCTACGAAAAAAGTCATCTCTCTGGCCTATAGTATTTAGGAAAATAATCACTTGGGCTGTTTCCCCCCTCCCTTCATTTTGTATCTATTACTTTGCTTTTAAAGCGGTATGCAGGGGCGTAGCCAGAAATTTCGTTCGCGGGGGACCACTTCCATTTCGGGGGGGGGGGGGAGACCAAAGTGATAGAACAAAAGATTTGGCCATCTTTTTTCTTTTTTTTGGGTTATTTTCTTACATTTCGGGGGGGGGGGGACCAGACACCCCCCCCCCCCCCCGGTGGTATGTATACGAAAATTCGACAAAAAACAGTTTCGAATTGAATTTGAAATCTAAAATTGTCTGTGTTCGAGTTTTTGTTCTACCTGGACTGGAAATATTTATATAATATTTTAATATAAACAACTGAAAGCCATTATATATGCTAATGTTTTTCATAAGTAATGCTTTCCGCAAAAAAACAGTGAGATTTTTTCAAACACCGCTTGTTCAAGTGTCTTTAAACATTGTCTCTATCTCAGCACTGAGGTGTTACATGCTTTGGCACAATTTTTTGTGGCACAAGATATGGGTAAATTTTGGTTGTTTTTGCAAAAGGTTCCATGTTGTTGAAATTAATATAAACAAATAACAATTAAAATCGTAAAAGCTCTCGTTCAATTGTATAAATATATCCACAGAATTTGAGAAAAAAAAATTGAGTTCCTGAAGTGAAAAGAAAAATTTTAAATGTTTTTTAAAAACGGGGATGTGTGTTTCTCATAGGAAAGCATGGGAAGCCACGGTTTGTTAGGGATTACTTGGTCCCTTTAATAGAGAGATCACTGGCTTCATCTGGCAACCCTGATTTCCCATACTTTCTCAACGGACGCGCTGGTCACGCCACCTCCTGTTATTCTTTCCTCCATGGAACTGAATGGTTCAGTTCTTTCAATGGAAGTTCGGTTTTTTCTTCGGAGTGTAAGGAGCCGTCAAAAACGAAGAACCTAGAAATGAAGCAGAGGACAGGTGAAATGAGAATTTCCACTATGGGCCATTCAAGTATTACGTAAGCAGATTTTCAGCCATTTTTGACGCCCGCCCGCCCCCCCCCCCCTGTCAGCAGCTTAGAATATTTCATATCTTCAAAAAGGGGTAGTTGATGACGTAAGCATCCTTCAAACCCCCCTTCCCCCCCTTGTCATCAAATCCGAAACCCCCTCGATGCTGACGTAATACTTGAATGACCCCTACTTGATTTCGTGTGATATAACTAGACATTGTCGAAACAAGAAAAAAAAAATGCGCCCCCCCCCCCCCCCCAGCTGTCGCAGTTTTATATATTTTTAGAGGACCCTGAAACTCGGAGTCAGTAACATCGTGCCAAGGTATCCTATAATGGAGCCCGGACCAAACGAATGCAACCAAAAGTATGGAATTACTAAACACAAGATTTTTTCCCAAATCATCTTAATGGGGGCCATCAAGAAATTTTTGGGGCACCACTTGGTGTTTGCAAAGTACTGTTCGCACATATATATACTCTTTTTCAATTTTTTAATTACCAGAAAAATATTTAATTTCGTCCCTGTTCGGGGTCGTTTAGTTCGGGAACGAGAAAATTATTTTTGGGACTCCTTTCCCCTTCTTGTATTAAATATCGATGAAGGACGATTGGGGGGGGGGGTGGGGCTCCTGGTGGGCTACTTCACTCGCTTCCACACTTTTCTGGTCAATCTTTTGGTCATTCACTGCTCTGGTTCCTCCTCTAAAAGTTCCCTACATTGCATAAGGTAGCGTGTTATTATGCTGTTCAACACAGATAGCGAAAACCTGTACGCAGAGAAACAACAAGTCTTCGCAAGTGTAAAAAATTGAATGTGTCCCCCACCCTTCCCATCGGGGGGGGGGGGGGAAGTCAGAAGGCACATTTCGTGTAAGAATAAAATTTTCCTTTCTCTGCGAGAGTCTCGGTGCTCACCCATGGCAACGCCGCCCCCCCCCCCCTCAACATCTTGGAGCCAGGTCACCCTAGACTGAGTACTTCGATGGGCCTCTTCTATAGCGAATTTATAGTGTAAAAAACAATAATATTTGTCCCGGGCCCATGCTACCATTGTGTGTGTGTGTGGGGGGGGGAGGGTGTCATGCGCACTTAAACCATTGATAGTGGATACTTGATTTCGTATTCAGGAGACATTTGCCGACAACTCAGTTGAACCCGCTATGAACATTGGCAGAGATAGACTAGAAACTTTGGGGAGGGGACGGGGGACGATGATAATTCATCGTATTCCTATGTGAAAACTCCTGTGCGTATATTCCTATGTACATTAAATACATTAGATCAGTCAGCTACGTATGCAGAGTTTTCTCGAGGGAAGGCTTTTCAATTTATTTTCTTCTTCTAAAGAGGAGGAGGGGGGTTAGAACCAAAGCCGTCTTAAGAGCATCATGGGGCCCCCGGGCCAAGTGATTTTTCTGAAGAACTACAAGGCAAATTTTCGAAAAATTCAACTACGTACTTCTCATTTTTTTGAGGTCACCCCCCCCCCATTCTCTTCAGGCGCCCGGGTGGGCCCATGAGTTAAAACGGCAATGGGATCAAAGGGTTAGGATTTTTCAAATGACGAGTGAATGGTAAATATATTTCCTATACACTTTCTATTATTTTTCTCTTTCAGGAGTTATTTGAAAGACGAGTTCTGCATGGAAGTCTTCAGGAGTGCGTTCGCCATTTTCTTGGAAGAAAAAATCTGCAGATTAATCGTGATCCAGTTCGGCGAGCTTCCGTCCAAAGAAGGTTTCGATCCAAGTCTGAAGGCGATCCTCGAATCGAGTCAAACGTTGCTGTGGCACGAGAAAATGTTCTGGTCCAAGCTCCGATACGCGATGCCCAAGAAAACGGTCGCACGTTGTCATTCGAAGTACGGACACCAATGGGCGTGAAAGAAAACCCCAGGGCCTGTTCTTTGCATGGCCAAACGGGGCACGTGTCCAGGGCCCCAGAATTCGCTACCTTTTGTATTTCAGGCGTATGGCACACAGCCCTCCTCCTCTCCCTGCGTACTAGGTTGTCTAGGTCTGCCGCAAAGGACACTATATAGAGGGGGCGGGTGAACTTATGAAGAACAGGCCTTGGAGAGGCAGATTGCGATCAATTCCTTTCTCAACAACCTTAGCGCGTTTGATCTCCATTTATTCATTTTCAGTAAGCAACCTTCGTGAATATCTTGAATACTCCGGATTCTGTATAAACAGTATTCTGGAAGAAAAAAAAAGCCATTAGCCAGTGAATAAATGTAAATTTGTTTCACAAAAACTGTCTTGTTTGTGAATGAAACCCTGAACCCCAGGACCATCATTTCAACTTTTTCCAGGATTGGGGGGGGGGGGGGGCAAAGTACATGTACTCTCAATCAATGTATTTATAATTTTATATATATATACAGACCATTTTTAGTGTATTTTCAAAAGCCACTTATTATTTGACCGCCCCCCCCCCCCAAATGACGGACCTGCCCTGAAAATGTTTTTTTAAATTTTAATCAAGGGTGCTCAACCTTGTGGCGAGCACGGGCATTACGTCCTAGAGATACATATATATTTCATATGTATCTCTAGGAGGTAATGGCACGGGTTAATATTAGGTTTGATCTAAAAATCTGTCTTGGTAGGACTGGTAGGGCGCTCCAGCCAGCGACGATTTTCTCTCATTTTTTTTTCCTTTTTTCACTCTATAAACTCACTGCAGAGGGTCCCGTAAGAAGTGATATGTGGGGTTTCATGGCCTCGGGTAACTTCAGTAATCTGGCACAAAATGTCCCGTGGGCCACTTAAGTAACCCAGAAACGTGCCGCAGACAACTTAAGGCAGCTGGAAAAGTGCCGCGGACAACTTAAGGGAGCTGGGTTTGTTAAAGGTCGCGAGTCACAGTGGAATTGTAATAATTATTTTCAGTAATTATTTTTGTCCCTGTTTAACTCGTAGCCACACATTGATCCCCCACTTCTATTAAGATGTCACTAAATTACATGATTTGGAGCCATCGGACTTCTTGAGGAGTTTCAATTTGGCCCGCCGTGTCTGAAAGGTTGAAAACCCCTTGTTTCTTACTTGATGGTGCAAGTGATTTTATCACGTTGCGCCCAATGCATTCCAGCAAGAAAGGATCTATCATACTAACATATAATATCAAACACTCAGCGCCATGGCCACCCTTACCAGATGCAGCGGCCGCAGTCAGTTGTCACCATCATTAACAAGGTGGTGGTGCCTTAGTGCGAAAATAATAGCGGGTTCCTTGGCTCCGATTTCGTATATTTTGTGGGGAAGAGGAATCTGCATTCAAAGATTCATACATTGTCACAGAATGTGCAAGAATGATGAAAAATATCGATAAAAAAATATAAAAATGTAAATTAATAAAAGCATCATATCATATGGATGAAAATTCAGTTGAAGAAAATTTCAATGATTAAATTTATTGATGAAAGAAAAAAATTTCGTATTAATGAATTTTTGTATTAATGAAAGCTTAGAATTCCAAAATCGAGGATAATCCAGAATTAAGAAAAAAAGAAATTATGGAATTGATGAAAATTTAGAATCTATGAAAGAAGTAATTTCCGAATCAAATAGTTGATGCTCAAATTTATTGTTTGCTACAAAAAAAAAATTGTTTCGTATTTTTTTGCTTTTATTGTCATAAACACTGGGTCCGGTGCAACCGTCCTTGTGACACGCCCCCCTAAGAGCAGCTCTTGCTCACCACAAAATAATAATAACGACAAATATATTGATGAGTATTTAGAGGTGAAAAAATTACATTTTGATTTCAAAAGTAATGCACAACATAGTCACGCATGACTTCGGAGTGTGGATAATGCAATCTCAATGAAATTTGGGGGGGAGGGGGGGGTGTCAGTAGTTGCTGCTGAATACATTAGATTTAGATGTTTCAGCCCCATAAAAATGTTTATTGTTTTCTGCATAGAGAAGTAAACGTTTTCTTTTACAAAATTTATAAAAAATAATTTGCTAACAAATGTACAAAACAAATTATGGCTTTCTTTGTGGTAAAAAATAAATATTCTTTATTACATATAACTCAACATATCTGAATCGGTATTTTTTGTTTTTATAGTAAGCGTAGTGCTGACAAAATTTTCAAGTACCATTTTAATCAATTCGTCGTGTTCTTAATTTTTGAATTTTTGTTAGGCTTTAGAACCAAAATGACTTACCAAAAAATGTACAAATACAAATACAACACCAAAATGCCCAACAAGGTGGCTGAGAAAAAGATGCCCATAAAAATATGGATGTCACATATTTAAAAAATACAGCAACCCAATTAAAAATGCAATTAACACAAATTATAAACAATATATACACATGATAAAATATTATACAATGCCCATAAAGAATACTTATGGTTTTCTTATTCCAAGTATGGATAGCTTCTCGATTTACCCCAACATGTTTATCGTATTTCTTTTTGAACGTGTCAATTGTGTTACAATTTACTATCTCCAGGGGTAAGCTATTCCATTTATTGACAACCCTATTAGAGAAAAATTCCCTGTGACACCATAACCTTGTATTGTCCCTTATCAAATGGTACAGTAAAACTTACAAGGTAACTTGTACCAAAGTTTACTGTACCAAATGGTAAAGTAAAACTTCTCTTAACAGACACCCCTTTTTTAAGGCCAAATAATAATTTCACCTTGAAAAAGAAAAGTAAGCATTTCAAACACCTGATTAACGGTCACCCCTCTCTTACGGATGAATTTTTTTATCCCACCGGTGTCTGTGAAAGAGAGGGGTTTATAGTAAAACCTCGATAAGTCGTCACTCACATTATATCAAGATTATGAACAGCTTAAGCTGAGTGATGACTTAAGCGAAGTGCCATCAGTTTCAATGCACAATATTGTGAAAATAGTATGAATTCAAAGTAACATAAATTGAATAAAATCAAAATATTAATAAAATTTATAGATTACAAAAGGAAAAAAAAACTTTAATTTTTTACTTTTTAAGTTTTTAGTATTTAACTTATTATGGTAAAATATGTAATTATTATTGTGTTTCCGCTCAAATTTTTTTGAGATGCGAAAAAAAAAAAAAAATAGAAATAATTTACCACTGGTATAATCTAATGCTATAATTAAAAGGAGGTGGAATAGACATTAAAAAGCATATCTGTAAAAAAAAATTGATGAACATGAATGAACATGACAATCATGAATGCACCAAGACATGAAACATAGATGATAATAAAGAATTTCAAAACGTAACACAAATTTGACTGATTATGTCATTTAGAGCTTAAAGAAATTACAAGTAACTGTGATATATGAAAATATTTTAAAAACCACACGAGACTCCTTAACATGAAGAAAAAGGCACAAATTTTGAAAATGTATGTGGAAAAGAATAAAAAATAGCCATTTTTTTTACCATCAATATTTTACATGAATTTTGATTTATTTTATCTGTCACTCTCTCATGTTCGGATTTTCTTCCTTTTAAACACATCAAATGGTTAAAAATTTTTAAAACTTCAAGAAGTGGTTGGTGGCTTAAAGAACTTCCAAAGCTAATTATTTTTATCAAGAGATGTGAGGAATATTCTCTAGAGAATATTCAGAGAATAATCTCCTTGACGAGAATACCTTCGTAAAGATTATTCTCGAGAAATTTACATCTCTAATTTTATCAAAAATATTCTATTTAAATGTCATGGAAGATCAAGAACTGTTAATCGAAATAACTGGGGTGACTGCTTTCTGCCAGAAGTGAATATTTAGGCAGACTTGCTATCAACTGTTCCATGGTTTTCTGACGATGTTGCAGCTCTAGGTTACACTGTCTTATTTTCCTTCTGACAAACTCTTCATCTTCAGCAGTTTTGACAGGTGAATATGTGACTTTCTGAGATGAAAATCCCACGAAACTGGAATCATCTTCATCACTACTCTCAACTCGCTCTTTTTTTGCTATATTCATGGAAGCCTCTGCATTACCGGCAAAAGTACTGTAAAGAGTTTGTGTGGAACTTCCGGGATTGGAGGAACACTCAGTTCGTTGCAGTAGACTACATGTCGTCTCCAAGTCTATCAAATCAGATACTGGCTGTGAGTTTGAAGGAACTTCTAACTGGCAACCTTTTTGCTTCTTAGAAGTACTTTCAACCTTGTTGCCAGATTTTCTTTTTACCCCTGTCAATACAGAGTAGCTCGTTCCCGCTTGCTAATAGGGAGAAAAATGTAACAAACATTCAGCATATTGCAGATACCATCAACATAAATTAATCATTAGAAGACAACACATTGTAACGCTAAATTTTCGGCTGATTCTGAGCAGAATAGAAAATTAATATAAACAACGAAAAGCATCTCAGCAAATGGCTGAAGATAATTTTGAACCCTAGATTTATTATCTGAGATGGCACTTATCCAGCGATTTATCTAGGTATGGAAATTATGGTTAAGTGGGCATTTTATGCCCCATTATGCTTAAGCGTAGAGAGATTTTTTACGATTCCAGTATAGTGATATTTTGGTCTATTGAAAGTGCTTTAGAACTTTTTTTTTCAAGTTTCTTCAATAGAAAAATTAGTAACTATGCAAATTTTTTACTCTTTCATCTCTTATGTAAAAGACAACTATCATAACTAATCTAGTGGTCTTATATAACTATGCTTATTTAATAAATACATACTTGACTGTCAGGACTAGAATGATCAGGAACTTCATCACTAGCATGCAGCGATACACAAAGACCAGTTCCAAAAGTGCTTTATAAAATAATAAAATGAAAACGATTTCAAATGTAGTTGAACTCAACTAATAGAAGTAAAAAAAATATAATTTGCCCATATTAGCTGCCATTACTCATTATATACCATATTTTAATGTAAGGAATCCCAACCAGAGTTTTCTGTGGTTAAAATTTGAAAAAAAATTTACTTTTTTCAATTTTAAGATATATATACTGTGTATATAAAAATTTTTTATTCATCATAGAAACCATCAAATTCCTCATCACTCTCACATGATAAATCACAATCACCTACACCAACTGGTTCATTATCATCATCATAGTCACTGCAGTTGTAAATTTCGAGGAACTGAATAACTTGTTATAATATCTTATACTATCGACATGGTTCATACTCTTTTAAATTGAAAAAAAATTTTGAGCACTTTTCCAGGTAAAATTGTATTAAAAAAAAAGGGGGGGGGGAGTTATTTGTAAATGGGAGTTAGTCGAACCAAAATGAGCAGCCATGCACTAGTCAGTGCCAAAAGTCATTCTATATTCATTAGCCCCCATGCTACAATCATATTCAAAAGTTTTGTTATACATACAGTACACATGGAAAACAATTGAATGCATTCAATAGTTGAAATATTAAATTCAAATAAATGATAAAAATAAAATTTTCAATATACAAACCTAAGAGAATTCTTCAGAGCATCATATGAAGCCATCTTTCTAGCTTTGGCCAGAGACTCTCCTTTGGATACCAAACCCCTGCTAAAGCCGTACCCGATATCTTCATGGAAGGTACCATCCTGAAGAAAAGATTTAAATCTACATCAGTCATTGTTAGAACCAAATTAGTTTTCTTAAATTTCATTTGAACAAACTCCATTTTGATGCAACTAACAAAACTGCACTCATTTTTTTCCCTCATAATATTCATAATGCAAGCAGTCATCTGTTAATCGGAAAAAAAAAAAAAAAAAAAAATCACCACATACACTTAGTTATCCAAAATGAGTTTGTTTCATGTCTATAGTAATGAAAAAATGAGGTAAGGAACACAGAAATCAAGCCAATTAAATTTCATCATATTCCTACCAAGCCTGCAGATGTAGCCCCGATACTTTACTCGATTTTGGACTATTAAAACAAGTTGTTTTCAAAACACTGACCTTGAATGGACTGCAAATAACTATACAAGAAGAATGGGAGGAAATATTCCTCTTATGATTTCATGAAAAGCCCTACCATCTTCAAAGCAAAAGAAAAAAAAGTTGTGCATCCGATTTTCACATTTTTCGGGGATTACTAGACAGCCGCATAGAATTATATGTACCTTGGAAATCGCATTGAACAAAAAACTTGAGTCATTATGCCCAGAGATTTACTGCAATTCAGATATGCTACAATCTATTGTTCTTCAACCAATGGCCCATTAACTGGTGCTGGTCTGTGAGATTTTTCTGTCAGTTCGCAAAAAAATTCTTCTAATCTATGTTTACCCGTACATAATTTCAGATTCACTTCCAAAATAGAGTATTGCCTCTTTATTTGTTTTTACCATCAGCCAGTCTGCAAATTATTCACTTTTCTTTTTTATGTTTTGCTGGTCCACAAATTATTTATCCTATTTGCTTTTTAAAGTCTGCAAATTATTTCAATTCCACCGGTTTGCAAATTATTGCTTTCATTTCTGCCTGTAAATAAATTATTTCCTCTTTTTTTTACAGGTTAGCAAATTACTTATCTCATTTCCACCAATTTGCAAATTAGTTCAACTATTTTCACTGGTCCGCAGGTGTAAAAAAAAAGACGAAAAAAGAACACTGCTATATCAAAGTATGGCAGTAGCAGAAAACACAGAAATACATAAAAGAATAAAAATTCATTTTTTTTCTGATATAGATAAAAAACGTTTTGTCAACATAACTTGCATTCATTCTAAAATTCTTTTACTTTAATTAAATATCATTCATAAGCATAATGTTTGATTATTCTGTCTACTTTTGAAACATAAATGTATGGGCATATCAATTTTTTTTTTTGCACCTCATAAACTTCTTAGAAGCAAAGAACTGACTGAGCTAAGAAACTAAAAACACAATAAATGAAATAAGTAAATTAATTACCCGAAGCTGTACTTTTACCAAGGCACTAACTCCGACTTCGTACTTACCATCCTCAAAATCTATAAAATCTAAAAAAAACAATAGCGAAGTATTAGCAACATGTAAGAATTGCTTTCTCTTGTCTGTGAGTACATGTATTCACTTCACACGATATTTGTAATGCATATGAACTCACCAACAGTCTGTTGTGTTACTGAGTAAGACCATCCGTTGAAACCGAATATTTTGTTTGCTGCAGCAACAACTTTTGAACAACTGTTCTCGCCCTAAAAAGAAGGAATGAATCGTTAAAATCAAATAGTAAATATGCATATTGTTTTGGATAAATAAACGTCACAAAAATTAAATTTGAATCGACATAGTAAAAGAAAACAAATTTTTTATGACAAAAAATTTTTCTAAAAATATCCTAATAAAGCTTACAATTTACTTGCCCTTTTGGGCCAGGTTTGACAAATATCAGGTACCAGGTTGCCATACACGACTAAAAAATAGGTATTGTAGGTAGTATAGGTAAAATAGGTACAGCGACCCACTGCAGGCGGAAATGGGCCACTCCATCCTTAATAAGTGCTATTAAATTGATTATTTAAAAATATTTTTCACCTGTTACCACAAGTCTCATCCAGTATTGGCCTGGAGCCATCAGGCGTGGTGTCGTATCTGCGCCAGGAGATGCCCACTTCATTGTTGTTTACCTCAAAACATGGCATTGTAACCACAACTGCCATCTGGTGGTTCCGGAGTGACATAAGAACAATATGCAAATGTGGTATATGGCTGCCACTGCTATAGCTAGGTGTATATATCGCAGCAACGGCATTGCCTCATCGCATTCCTACTTCATTTGTACTGGCATTCAGTCACACTTCACCACTTCTCAGCAAACTTCACTTGGGGAGTAAGGAGCTTCTAGTCATGAGATAGCTCTGCTATCATCGACCGTTCCCGAGTTTACACAGGCCACTTTTTCACATAAGTTTTCAGAATACAAAGGATTGATAGACAGTTACTGAAGATCTAACTCCAGACACCAGCTGGGGATTCACTTACCTCCACACACAGGATCGGAAAAATCCAGATATTATTTATTAATAAAACTTGTGGTGTTATAGATTTACATCCAAATTTTGTAAAAATTTTAGTAGTTATATATACAGTGAAATTAAAAGTAATGTTCTAAGTTCAATTCTCGGCTCTTGTCATCGTTGGATTGTCTTGTGGCGCTCATTATTGAACTGAAAGTGTGACCAGGTTTGTCACAGTATTGGCGTCTGTGAAGTTTTCAATGTATAATTTTTTCCAGCTGTACAGCCACTCCAACTTACAAAAATATTCCTAATACAGTTAACAGTTATTATACCGATGGCACTTGTTCCATTAAAATATAGTTATATCTGGGCAGTCATATCAAAAATAAAGCACACAAGATGGCTGTTATGTGAAAACATTTAGGACATATTGTACTTGTCTCGTTGTAGCAGAACAGTTGCTATCGAAATTGTATGTCTACAGTGTGGCATTTTGGATGTTTCATCGAAAATCTGTGATTGGTTTGAAGTGAGTTGAACATTTAATGTGACGTGAATTAATGACATTTGCACATTAGAGTGATCTTGAAGAAACAAGACAGTTGCTGAAATCTTTGTTTACACATAGGAAATCGGAAGAAAGAGATGAGTGAGTTTGATTGTTATTTTGTAATCAACTAAAAATGTCCTTTAAGAGCATCCAATTCTTCCAGATACCTCTTCTGTGTCACTAACTCGTGAAACCACCATATTGTGTTCGCTTCACAAACAAAGGGGAAAAACTAATAGTGTGAGCTGCATAAAAAAATATGGTCAACTCCACAATAATGAACTTTAAGGGACCAAAATTATGGTTCACTATATTTGATCGAATTAAAGAACATCCCATAGCTGCCAACTTTTGAAAATGAAAATTAGGGAGATTTTCATACAGACCCATATATTTTATACTAAAACCACTCCCTAATAAATACAAAAAGGATTTTTCCAAATAAAATAGGGATTTTACATACATGGAAGTTAAACCCTAGGTAATAAAATCCCTATGCAAAACAAGTGAAATTGGAGGCAAAAACTTCAATTGTGATCTAAAAAAAATATATTGTGTTCAATAAGAAACAATGTGAACAAACATTCTGTGCAAATGACCCCAAAATCATCGGATGATGAAGAAAAAAACATAAATTTTTGAAGAACACTGACTTTTCGTGACACTTGCTTGATGTTTTTTTGATTTCACATGGGGGATGATGTCAGTCTTTACACCAGGATCGATGTTTATGTTCTTAACACAACTTGTACAAAAAAGAAAAAGTCAGCCCTTTTCTGGGATGTCTGATGAAAGGAAATTCATCAGAGAATAAGTATCTTGAAAATTTATTAAATATTTTTTTGCTTATCAGTATTCATGTTTTGTTATCGCACATATATATAACTTCAACAAAAGAGAAAGTTTTGACCACATGCGCATCACTATAATCTTCAATTATTATCCAGGACTATTGGCTGCTAAGCTATTTCCCTGCACGATAAGACGAACAACTTTTCTTATTACCATCAGAGGGTTTGTAAAACTTCCTAAAAAAAAGGAATTTAACACCACTCTTCCCCCATTTATGACGTGTGATGTCATTTCGAAAGGGAAAAAAAACAGTGGCAAAAGACTTTTTTCCCCACAAGAAATTCCTTAGGGATTGCTTCCAGAAGTGGGGATTCTTTTAAATAAAGTAAGGAATTTTTAGTGACAATTAAGGATTTTTGTGATTTTTATAAAAATTTGGGTAATCTATTGGTTTAATCTATTTTTTTTAAACACACTAAAAAACCAGTTTCAGTTTGGTTTTTGAATTACATCCAGTGGCGTATTTACAGGGGCTGGCTAGAGTCAGCACCTCCTAGAGATAGAGGTCTCTAGGAGGAGCTGCTAAAGCCTAGGGTAGCAAATTGAGAGTGGTGGCAAATTTGAGGGATAAGTGACTAGGAAAATTAGAAAAATATGAGAAAGGCAGAAAAAGTTGTGTAGCCCACCATGAAACCGACTGCCCAGAGAGCGAGGAACAGATTCAGAGAGTGACCTAAAGAGTTTGTAAGCATGTGAGCAACCAAAAGTGCGACCTAAAGCATACGCAAGGATGTGCATGACCAAAAGCATGACCTAGAATATATGCAAACAGGTGAATGATCAAAAGCATGAGCAAAAATATGATAAAAAAAAGAGAGACAGAGCGAATGACTAGGTCAGTGAGGGACCAAAAGAATGACCTGAAGAGTAAGTAAGCATGGGAGTGACCTAGAGAGTGTATAAGCATAGGACTGACCAAAAGAGTAACTTAGACACATAGGCGTATTTACAGGAGTAGGGACCAAGTGGGTTAATGCACTGTATGGCAAATCTGAACAATGAATGGCCAAGAAAATTGGACCAGAATGGGAGAAGCGTGGCAAAATTTGTGTAGCCCATGGGCAGCAAAACCGTAAATCCACTTCTGATTGTGTGTGTGTGTGCATCCCATAAAAAAACTCAAACAGAATTCTATTTTTATTCAGTGATTAGCCTATTGACAATAATAAGTGACTGAAAGAAAAAAAAACTATCACAATCAAAAGATTGTTAACCACTTTAAACCATATCTCTGAGTATCAAGTTAATCACTTATCTCTTTAACTAGACAGAGAATCTATGATTAGTGCACACAATGAATATGTTAATCTTATCTGTAATATTCCCTATCTGTAAATTAATAAGGGAGTACAGAGATAATGAACAGCAGACACACAAGCGTTATACTCTAATTATTTTTATAATAACCTGGAATAAAAAGAGAAGCTACAAAGGAAAACACTGCCTTTGCATTCTCACAATTGGTTGAAGATTCACAAGCATCTTTGAAATCAAGTAAAAGGTTTTATTTCAAATGTTTTTATTAATCCAACTAATAATTAATTTTTAATAAGGCAATGCCTAGGTCGTTTAGCGAAGGCTGCTACTACGAACGATAACAAGTCCAGTGTATGCACAAGAACTACAATACGTATATACGCGACTTGGTATCGCTCGTAGCAGCTTCCAGTGGAGGACCTTCATGCATGAAAACTTGGTGCTTCGAATGAGGCAACGGCAATGTGTATTATGTAGGACAAGAGTGTTTAACTCTTGTGAGAGTTATCACTCCACTTCGTTGATTTGAAAACCAGGATTGGGGTTTTTGACATGACAAGTGTCAAAAAGTGGTTTAAACCGTCAAAAACCTAAATCAATACTTTTTGGATAATATTTTGAACACAATAGGTTGATAACATGAGAAACTTACTTTTTTGTATATATGTTTTATTTTTAAAACATCAATTTATTACAATTAGAAAAAAATACTAATTGTAATTTGCAATTTAAAATTTTTCGACCGACAGAGTCTAGAACAGGCAATATGTAATTTTATAGTCCATTTTATGATTACCTGTGCTCAATTTACTAAGCGAAATAGAGCTGTATATTCAAAATATGTGTGATAGGAGATCACACGGTTAGACATATTATACATTCTTACTTATGCACTTGGAATAAATTATAGGAGCTTTTCTCAAACATCATATGATGCAATCAGCGCTGCTTAGTTAAAGACATTTTAGGGCTACAATTTAGTATTATTATTGCTAGCTATATTCTAACATTAGGCACAATAAGGGAATCGTTTTAAGTATCGGTGATTATCTAGAAAATTTAACAGAAATCAACATTATATCCAGGCTATAGCGAAAAAACTTTTCAAACACCTATCTGTGAAGTGAACTGCAGTTCACTTAAAGTGATTTGGAAATGTACCATTTAACATTTCTACAAAATTAGGTTTGAGGCCATGGATTGAAAATGTATGATCTAGAAGCAGAGTGGCATGTGATGAGGGTGACTTAGGTGATCTGTAAATGTGACGCAGGTTCCTTAAGTGATCCGGGAACATGTCACGGGCCACTCAAGTGGTGTCGAACTGCACCGGGGTCACTACAGTGATCTCGAAATGCATAGTTTAACATTTTTACAAAATTAGTTTGAGGCCACATTTGAGCCGCAGTCCATGGGCTGAGCATGTATAATCTAGATGAAAATTGACTTATATTCTGCGCTGCGATTATGTGCAAAATCGGTTTCAATTCGAGTGTGAATGATGAGAGAATAGAACAGTCCCTTCAAGATACAAATAATTTCCAGTAATAAATCAAGCTTGAGGTACAACTGTATTAGATATGTGTGTTTAAATGTATTACAAACCTTTGAATTATGGTCAGGATCTGGCAAATAGCTACCAGGTGGTTTGTTTAAAGCAACTTCCAAGGCCATTTGCTCCTTCACCTTGAACTCTTTCTACATAAATATAGGAGAATAAAAAATGTTAGAACTCTAGAAATAAATCAAATACAATTCATTGAAAACAATTCAAATGGTATTCATCATCGCTATAGAACTTCCGATTTTCGATATGTACTTTTTCTTTAAAGAAACAAAAAAATACAGTGATGCATAGCAATCACATACGAATCCCTCGACTAATTCATGTCCGATTGCAGGACAATGTTACCCTTATGAAACTTTCTATTCTGCACTTCCGTGCAAGTGCAATGCCAAGGAATTCAAACCTCGAGCAGAAAGGCAGCAATAATCGTTTAGAAGCGATTAGCAAGAAATTCGGATGCTCTCTATTTCACGAATTGGTGATAAATATGGTAATCTTGTCCTAACTTAACTGCACGTTAGACAAAAGAAAAAGAAGGGGGAAAAAATTAGAATAGAAATGGAAGGGAAAAAAAAATTGAAAGAATAAAACGGTACTGCAGATAAATTGATAAGAATGTATGTACAAATTAGATTTCTCTTTTCACCCTCACCCCAGCTGTTCCCTTTCATCTTTATAGGAAAGATACAGCATATTCCTCAATTTAATGCATTTTCCTCTGAAATTTAACCATTTAACACATAAAAATGCTTGATATAATTAATTTTGGTTTATCTACCATTGGGAGAACCTATCTTCGAGATCAATAGACAGACAAGTTAATCTACAGAGGCATCGCTTCCAAATAAAAATACCAATGGCGAGAAGAGATCGCTTTTTCCACGAATTCAGATGCCGCCGGACGAGAATATGGAACAGTCTGCCATCAGAACTTGTATTAGTCTCCTACGATTTTCTTCCTCTATTGAGGATTTCGACTTGGCTCTGTATACGAAGTGCTTTTCCTTCTGACTATTATTGCTAAGAATAGAAGAGTTGATCCACTTTGCCCAAGAATAATTTAGAAGACACTAACGAATAAGGCAAATATACAAAAAACAATAAAAGTCCTAATGCATTTCAACACCAATGAGTGCCGTCTTCAGAGGAAAAATTTAACCACTAGTTTCGCTGACCAAGTTTCCCATTTGGGTTGAATACCAACTCTTCACGCTCGGTTGCTCAGCGGAAGAAGTCACTTCACGACGTTTGAAGTGAACAGACGTACTTCTTCCGCTGAGCAACCGAGCGTGAAGATTTGGTATTCAACCCAAATGGGAAACTTGGTCAGCGAAACTAGTGGTTAAATTTTTCCTCTGAAGACGGCACTCATTGGTGTTGAAATGCATTAGGACTTTTATCATTTTTTGTATATTTGCCTTATTCGTTGGTGTCTTCTAAATATATATTATTGCTAACTATTTGTATTATTTATTCATTATTATTTTATTATTACTTTTTATCAGTGTAAGTGCATTTCATGTTTTCTGGGTAAATAAATAAACAAAAAATAAATATATTTTCTTCTAACTATCCTTAATTTTTTCCTTATTATTTCTTGTTGCCCAAAACTGCAATTCGAAGATTCGACTTCCCAGGAATTGACTTTCAGCTCTTCTGGACCCATATGTTAAGACGCACTGCCTGACAGACACATTGCACGTGGCCGAGGCTTAAAACAGTTTTGGGCAGATCAAGAACAATTAAGATAGTTTTAGACAGGTTGAGGACTATGAAGTACGAAAGCCTGGATAACCAAGTGGAGATCAAGATGTAGTTCGGAAAGAAAATTCACATTCCGGTGGGGAACTGAACCACCAATCATCTCTCACTGTCCGTGGCTACAGAGGACAGACATTTTCATTCCTTATGCTGAACGGGACTGCGCATGGACAGCCTCCTAGCCCAGCTAATAGCTCTTACAACGTTAGCCCCCAGATGGCAACATATAGAGAGAAACCATATCACTCTCGACTGTTCATATGAAGTACAAAAGCCTGGAAAACCAAGCGGAGATCGAGATGTAGTTCAGAAAGAAAATTTACATTCTTCTGTGGGGAATCAAACCACCAATCTCTCACTGTCCTGGTTATCCAGGCTCTCTTACTTCGTATGAACAGCGGAGAGTGACATCGTTTCTCTCTAAAGGGTTAAGGACTGTTTAAGACAGCCATGGGCAGGTTTAGAACAGATTTAGACAGTTTGAGGCATTTTCGGACAAGTTGGTGCCACTTTTTTTTTACACCTTAAGACTGTCTTGGACAGGTTTAAGACAGCTTTGGACAATCAAGAACAGTTTTGGATAGCTTTGAACACCTTAAGGAGGCGTCGTATTAATACATGGGCACAGCGTGGGGGGGGGGGGGGTTCACAAGAGAAGGGGAGCCTCACAAAAATGAGAATCAGTTGAGAATTTGCCAGGTAGGGCCACAGAAAAATCGTTTGGCCCCCCCCGGGCAGGCCCATGATGCTATTAAGACAGCCCTGTCACAAGGACAGTTTTTTAAGATAGTTTTGGACTCCAATTCAAGAGTTTTGGACAGGTTAAGGGCAGATTTGGACTTGAGTTTGAAAGTTTTGTACAGTTTCGATCAGTAAAATCTACGAGCCAACCATGATTTTGGCCAATACGTGAAGTGAAATGTTATTTCCCAAACTGGCCACACCCTTAATAACGGTCGTTAAAAGAGTTCTAGAAATGGCATTCGATAATTCGATCTGGTTAAAAGCGAAACAAAAATGAAATTTAGAGAGAAAAAACACACAACTTACCGCACCGAAGTCCGATGGCATTTTCGTTATCGGAAAAAATGCTATCTCGAACCCGATGACGGCAGTATGAGCCGATAACAGCTGATAGCCAGATGTTGTTTATGTTGTCATAGCCATGCGAGGTTCAAGTTTCTACATGGGAGCAGTGATGGCAACCTCTTCCAGCATAATTTCCCTCAAAACCACGAATTCCGAAGAATGTACTGTCATCTAGCGGGGCAAATACGTAATCAAGTATTACACAATAGAAAAATATTGCATTGCATTAATTTCTTTATTTTTTCAAAAAATTATTTTGTTTGATGAACTCCCAAAATTTCACATAAATGCTAAAAATATTTGTTACTAGGAAAAATTTTGGCCAATTTTTCCCACGAGTTACCATCACTGCATTGGAGTAAGGTTGGCTGACCATATTTTTTCGAGAGAAATACGGGACACCGGGATTCCAAATACGGGAAAATACGGGACATTGCCAAAAACGACGCCAAAACCAAACACTGTTGCCAAATATTGTTGAAATTACGGAAAAATCACAATGGCGGGAAATGATGCATTACTGTAAATTGCAGTGGATTAAAATGCATTCCACGAAAAAAAAAAAAAAAGTTTACCAAGGCAAATATGGGAGATTAATATTCCCATATATAGTTGTAATTATCATAAAATAATTTATGAGTTGAAAAATAATTTCAATATTTGACTTCAATAAGAAATAAAAATTCAAGTAGGCTTCGTGTGAAATACGGGACGTATGGTCACCTTAGAATAACTTTTTCATTTACCACCCTTATTCTGGCTATGAGTAGTGTGACCATATTTCCTCGAGAGAAATACGGGAAATTGGGATTCCAAATACGGGAAAATACGGGACATCGCCCGTTACTGTCAAAAATGACGCCAAAACCGAACAAAGTTGCCAAAAATTGTTGAAATAACGGGAAAATCACTATGGCGGAAAATGCAGCATTACTTCTAACTGCAGTGGATTAAAATGAATTCCAAGGAAAAAAACGTTCAACAAGACAAATGCGGAAGATTAATAGTCTCATTTATAGTTGTAATTTTCATAATATAATTTATGAGTTGAAAAATAATTTCAATCTTTGACTTCAATAAAGAATAAAAATTCGAGTAGGTTTCGTTCAAAACACGGGAAAAACCGGGACACTTTTGCCGAAAAGTCGGGACAGCCAAAAAAACAGAAAATACGGGACGTATGGTCAATGATGATTTTTCGAGTAGACATCATAATCATCATCAGAATCGCTTTGAGGGACAAACACTAGATGATCCCTATAGGTAAAGTGACCATACGTTCCGTATTTCCCGGGACAGTCCTGGAATTTTCTGTTTTTTTGGCAAAAGTGTCCCGGTGTTTCCTGTATTTTACACGAAGCCTACTCGAATTTTTATTCTTTATTGAAGTCAAAGATTGAAATTATTTTTCAACTCATAAATTATATTATGATAATTACAACTATAAATAAGAATATTAATCTCCCACATATGCTTCAATCGACGTTTTTTTTCGTGGAATTCATTTTAATCCACTGCAATTTGCAGTAATGCTTCATCTTCTGCCATTGGGATTTTTCCGTAATTTCGACAATATTTGGCAACTTTATTTGATATTGGCGATAATTGGCAATATCCCGTATTTTCCCATATTTGGAATCTCAATTTCCCGTATTTCCCCATATTTGGAATCTCAATTTCCCGTATTTTCCCATATTTGGAATCTCAATTTCCCGTATTTCCACATATTTGGAATCTCAATTTCCCGTATTTCTCTCGAAGAAATATGGTCAGCTTTGTGAAGAGTATCTTATATCCTCGATCGCGGATATACTGTCATCTAGTTTGCAAGAATAACACTAGATGTATGTTTTATTTTCTTTTTTAATAGATGACTTCATTCCTCTGATGATGTTTTCCAGTCTGCCGATAGATGGCGGAAAATGTCCAAATATATGGACAATAAATTAATATTTGCAGCGATAAAATTTCAATTACATGAATATCCATGAATATAGAGAAAATTAATTCAAATGAGTGGGGCCATTCAAGTATTACGTCAGCATCGAGGGGGGGGGGCGGGGGGGGGGGGGTTCGGATTTGCTGACTTTTGATGACGGGGGGGTGGGGGGGAGTTTGAAGGTTTCTTACGTCATCAACCACCATTTTTGAAGATATGAAATATTCTAAGCTGCCTGACGAAATTTTTGCTGACAGGAGGGGGGGGGGGAGGAGGTCAAAAATGGCTAAAAATCTGCTTACGTAATACTTGAATGGCCCCAGTTTTTGTTGAAGAAATGCAAAACTGGACATTTTCATCCCAAAGACAGGATGGCTCAAAAATGTGAAATTGATGGCTTGAGTAATTACCTCAAGCTCAATATTGAATTATTTATAATTATAAAGATAATATTCCAATGCATCTGTAGCTACAAACAATATTTTAATGTCTTTAAAAAAAGCTTAAAAACAGGATGTCCGCCTTTTTTTAAAACAAATATGGTCATTATTTCCTAGTAAAAGGAGTTTGCTCAGAATTGATTAATATTTATTATCTAGGTTAAAGCGAAAGAAATGATATAAATTCTACCGTTTTTATTCATTGGGAAATTGTCATGTTTTTATATTTCTTTTATCTGATAACGATGATAACGAGTTTCAGTTTCTAAAGCGCCCCTATTGTTAAGCCCGTTTATATCAAGCTTCTGGCTTGAGCTGTGCTTCGGAGTGGTGCCCATCTTGAATTTGTGAACCATGAACGCGGCCATTTATACTCCCACCTGTGGGAGTTGTGGCGGTAGTTTCGGATTGAGAGTGACCGCACGGATGTGTGAGATGTTGGAGACGCTCAAGGATAGTAACGTATCCGATCACATGTTCTGGCTGTGTGAACGTTGTAAAAAAATTTCCGTATCCCAGTTGTTGCGCGTTGCCGAGGCGCAAATGGAAATCCTGAAAACGGTCAAGCGTCTCGATGATTTTGTGCGGTCAAATCCCAGTGAAAGAATGGTAAGTAACTATGTCCCGAATGAGTACAATAACAGAGTTGTTGGAGTAATTCGTGGATACAAAGTTATTTTTTATGATTAGTTTTTTTGTATATAGGTGTTGAAATAATGGGGTCGCGTAGAATTTTCACGCTTTCACAAAACTGGCAATGAGGGAATGAACGAGAAAAGAAATTGAAAATTTTTCAATTCTGATAACATGTACGAGGTGTAAGCGGGGGGGGGGGGGGAGAATGCAAGCCTTGTGTTTTGCCGTCTTGTGATGAGTAAAACTCCACACAAACTAACTAACATATCTTCTGTTGTACTCAAGCCACAGATACATTTCTAACGATATTTGTGTTAACCTCCTTCTCCTTGTGTTATACATTCCGATTAATACATGCATCTATCAGAGCTGTCTTCACAGGCCCTTTCGCAAGGTGATGTTATCAGGCCCCCCCCCCCATAGTTTGTATTGTCATTAGTTCACGCTTACTATAGGAAATCACTGTACAAAATCACACTATCACAAGAGCTCCTTCCCCCCCCCCCCCCCGACGTTGAGATTGCATTGTTACTTACGCGCTTCATACAATTTAAAATGCTTACCCATACATCTCTAGGAAAATGTGAGCTTCCTAGGGGAAGTCAGTACACATGTCTGGGGGAGGGGGTACGTAAGCCGTTCATTCGAGCTGAGTGGGCAGCAGATTTGACAAATGGATGGTCAAGAAAATGAATAATGTGAAGAAGGCAGCACATGAACGGAGATACGGGAGGGGGGAGGCAGCATCAAAGGTGAAGTCGACTGACCTAATGCATATACATGTATGTATAGATGAATTGACATCATCATCATCGTGCCCCCCAGCAATAATGACTGTGGCCCCCAGAGTCCCAAGTCTATCTCCTCCTATGGGGCAACAAAATCACCAAGCGACAGGTCACTGAGTAACCAAAAGGATGACCCAGAGCAAGCATGTGAGTGACCGAGAGAATGTGCAAGATTCTGAGCAACCACAAGAGTGACTTAAAAAGTTTGCAAGCATATGAGTGACCAAAAGTGTGATTTAGGGAGCGGGCACGCACGTTAATGACCTATAGAGTTTGCAAGCATGTGAACAACTCCAAGAGTTACCCAGAGAAACTATGTACTGTGTCGGTAAATGATTGAATGATGACGAAAAAGTTACCTAGAGAATGTGAAAGCAAGCGAGCAACCAAAAGCGTGACAGTACTTTACAGCACACAAACTTCGGTCATATCGTCACGCGGTAATTTCAATCAATGCAGTTGGGTGGGAAATGAAAGCGACATCTATCAGTTGTCCCAAGTTCGATGGGGGGGGGGGAAGAACTTGTTCTCAATGTTCTTTCCCCGGATTCAAAACCTGTAGACCCTGATGGTAACCTTCATGGTGAAGGTGACAAGCATCTTACCACTGCACCACTCAGGCATTCAAAAGAGTGCGTATTTATGAAAGGACAAAGTGGGCGGTGAATTTGAGGGATGTGTTCTGGCAAATCAGACCAGAATGGATAAAGGGCAGCTGAACTGACGTAACCCATCAAAATTAAGAAAACGTTGAGGGGGGTTGAAAATTGTCATTTGTTCCGTATATACGGGACTCTAGTCTATAGCAGGAAATGGAATATTGTGTTGCATTGTATTGGCCTACTCATGAATTATTGCAGGGACTCAGCCGCCCCCTTCACACATACACACAAAATTTATTGGGGGGGGGGGAGGACTCAAATAGCCTCAGGCCCCCCATGTTCCCGCCTCTTCGTCAAGGAATGTGTCAAAACCGTTCACATCAGTGCATTGGGGTTCAAATTATCTGAATTTCCTGCGGGAAAAACCCCAAGGACAGTGAAATCACGATATAGCGATGCTGGGGGGGGGGGGGGACAAAAAATAATATTGTTGTAGACGGATTTATCATTATAACGAGTATCGTTGTAGCTTGGTTTCGCTGGATATCCATCATTCACGTTATTTTCTGCGGATATCAGTAAAGATCACAGCCTTATGGTGCACGGCCGAGTGACGTAGTGGTAAGATGCTCGTCCTCCACCATTAAAGTTACCATCAGGGTCCACGAGTTCGTATCCAGCCTAAGAACATCAGAAACAAGTTCTTCACTTACTGAGCCTGGGTGGACGACCGATAGATGGCTCCTTCATTTCCCACACAAATCCATTGGTTGGAAATTGCAGTGTGACGACAATGGCCCCTAGACTAGATTTTTTTGCGGGTCCCTCAGAGCAGACTTTCACGGGGCTCCCTCATGGTGAATTTATAGAGGGGAAAAAATAAAAAATTATGAGAATCATCCTGGGGCCCTGTCAGCAGATCATATTGTAGAAAATCGTAGGTGCCAATATCGTTTTTTTAATCCTGATGACATCTTGGCGCCTGGGACTTCTCAAGCCCTGGTGGTAAGGGGGAATGTGACTGTACACAACCTTTAGGAGAGTGTTCGGGCCACTTCAGTGGATTGGAAATGTGGCGCAGGCCAATTAAGTGATCTGTAAGTGTAACGCATATCACTCAAGTAATCTGTAAATATGCCGCATATCACTTGAATGATATGGGCATCTTCATAGTGTAAATGTGCTGTAAATGTGATCACTCAAGTGATCTGTAAATGTGCCAAATATCACTCAAGTAGTATGCACATCTTCGTAGAGTAAATATACTGCATATCACTCAAAGGATCTGTATATTTGCTGCGTTTCGCTTTTTAGAGATCACTAAAGTGGTTCTGTAGGGCACTTATGAATGGGGGGGGGGATGTTACTTCAAGTGCCCACGGACTATCGAAAGGTTTTTCTCGTTTTTGACGCACTGAGTAAGATGCAATCAAAAATGTTTCATATTTTCATAAAGGGTGGTTGATGACGTAAGCATCATCCAAACCCCCCCCCTGTCATCAAAAGTCAGCAAATCGGGAAACCCCCCCATCGATGCTGAGGTAATATTTGAATGATTCCTTTATAATGAAACTTTGTTATTACGAAGTGATTTCTCGGATGTCTTGGAGTTTGTTGATACGGGATTCGACTGTATATGCTGTACATTATGTCAATGCTTCCCATTGAAGTATAAAATTTCTTTGATATGTTTTTTTTTTTGTACTTTCAACTCTTATAAAAGGTGTGATGATGACTGTTATTATCAAATTTTTGCTACATTTTTAGCTAGATTCTGGTCTCGGCTCAGCGACTGATCTATTTTATATCTCCGACTTCCGAAGCATCTCGACCTCCGACTGCACAAGCTACTCCAGCACCAGCTTCGATAGCCTTTCGCCAACATCCATGAGTAAGAAGTCCTTCTGTCCGTCTCCTGCTCCGTCCATGGCTTCATCGGCTGCGAGTAGAGGTCCGCCCAGCACACGTTCCGTGAATATCAACCAGCAGAAAGGTAACCTCGGAGTTTTGAAAGAGTTGCTGGCGGAAAAGATCAAGATCAGTGACGAAGAGAGGCAGCGCAACGTTCATATAGTCACTTGCGTCATCGACAATCTGGTGAAGAAATTGAAAAACACGGATCCGTTATTCAACACTATGTTTCGGAGAATATATCAAACCGGTAGTTCGTTCGAAGGCTTGCGAATATCCGCAGCAAATGAATTCGACGTGAACTGTGTGCTGAAGCTTCCTCTGCCGCAGTTCTGGGAGGTAAATAAAAATAATAATTAGCTCTAAAAACAGTTAAACTCTCTATAATCTGGCCGTGCACTGTATTATAGTCTGCTGAAAACTAGAGGAATACATGTTACTACATATCCAGGACATTCATAGGAAGTCTCCCTCAGCAAAGCAAAAATTAGGCACTTGCAACAAAGGTCAGAAACATTAAGTTGGTCCAGCGGTTCTCAACCGGTATTCCGCAGAACCCTTGGGGCTCCGTGTGCACTTCCCAGGGGCTCTGCGGCCACTCGAGGAAAATAAAGAGAAATAGTAAATTTGAATATATATATATATAATTTAAGGTTTGATAAATAACTAAAAACTATTTTTTAGTTATTTATAGTTGGAAATTATATATCAAAAAGTGATCCGCGAGTCAAAAACGGTTGACAACTGCTGGGTTAGTCAACGTATGTACCATATTCACTCGTGTTTAGGACAAGGTTTTTATTCAATTTCCACTCCTTCAAAATCATAGGTCATCCTATAGGCGCGAGTGAAGGATTTGCTGCGTTTTTAGTGATTTTTTTTCTTAACCCTTTCAGTCTTACGACGAAGTGACTCGACATCCGGGGGGAAAAAAACCCAATACTTTATTGTTTTAATGGCCCCTTATGGTTACAAAAACGCCCCTGGGAATTTGGCCCTTAGCAGAGCTTATAAGCTACCCAAGAAAAGGCAGGAGTTAAAGTTCAGGAGGTCTTCTTTATTGTTGGGGAGTGGGCGCTACAAAGTATGAACTGTACAAACAAAGCACTGAAAAAAAACCTCTGGACCGCGAAAGGTTAACCCTCAGCGTGCTCCCATCACCCAAGAATGATTATAATCTTTCCTTTTAAGATGAAATTCTTTAAATGATAGATGACGTACCCATAATGCAGTAGAAGTCCTTTATAAAGACAGCTAGCAAACACCGGAAAAGTTGTCGTTATAAGCGGATGCGTTTTGAAACGTTAGATCTTTGACAATCACCTGGGAATCGCTCGTTACATCGAGATCGCCGTTAAAAGCCATACTCGTTATATACCGGCTATACAGTCTTTTACTGTATATATTTATATATTCTAGTTTTATTATTACCATTTCTCTATTTTCTGAAAGGTTTCCTTGTACTGCATTGGACGGATGTACATTGTTGAGCTGTGTTTAAGTGCTTGCCTACTCCAATCGTTACTTTGTCTGTGATTGTGGGTTTGAGCCACACCTTTTTTTTATTACAGTAAAACTTTGATTATCTGGGGGCGGATTAACTGTGTACGAAAATTTTTATTTCATGTTAAGCTCTTCCCTATCCGTGTTGTTGTTAGTGTGTTTTTCTTCTTCCTCGGAAACGTAAACCGTTTTGTGAAGGTGGTTATGAAAATAAACATTGCCATTTCGTAGAACTAGATTTCTTCATTCTTTCACAGAGAACTTCCCTTTTCATTCTCAGATATCCCATGTCAATGCTTTGAAACTGCAGCCCTCATATGCGCACATTGGAAGATGAACAGCCAAATACAGTCCTTTCTGGGAAAAACCACTTGGTTTAAACCCAACAACCCTGAGTAATATTGTTATGATTTGACAAAAATTGTACTCGTGGTGACATCTCCCGGTAGGAGTGTATGAATCATTGTTTCAGTTCTTCTGCAGTCCAGTAGATGAGTTTACTAGTACAAGATAGAATGTCCTCCATTTTTCGAGAACATTCTCGCTGATAGACGGTTGTAGTTTCTGCTGCTGTGAATGGAGGTCCACAGCGAACCGTGATTTCTTGGGGTTCATGGCAGACACTAAGATTTTCCGGGGGGAATCCACAACTAAAAGTATTTAGGAGCCACTGATCTGAGACACTGTTTAAAGATTTCCTGAACAACAGTGAATTTTATTCTGGGTGTAAAAGGACGATTAGGCTGCCTTTTTTAACAGATCGGCCAAAGGGAATAGCAATATACAAATACAAATACAACACCACAACAGGCAAATTGCCCAACGAGGTGGCTGACTTAAGAACATCATGGATTCCCCGAGCCCTTTTTTACCCTACCTACGAGCCCTACCTACTACTGCTACACCACACATGCACCCCGCCCACAACCCCCCGCGGAACCCCAAACGAATCGGTACATGCGGGAATGTGCGTGTACGTGTAGTGAAACCTGACGTGAAGTTTTTTTGTTTCTCTGTAATGCTTCTTATGTGTAGAGCTGCCATCTGCCACCAGTTTTTCAAACTATGAGTGAAGTGTTTAATAATTGAGAAGTTAGCAAAAAAAAAAAAATGTCTTTAAAGATAATTGTGAATGATTTGGATATCTTCTGCATATTAATAGAAATGTCTGCAATGTGATTAGGAGGTCTGGATATCGTGTGTTTGATATTGAAGACTGCCTTAAACGCCTCCCCCCGCCCGTCCTTACGATGACATACTAACTCCTTATAATACATATCATTCGTAAGGGGTGCCAGTGTGGCAGCCTTTAATTTCAAACATAATATGCAAATTTCCTAATCCTCTATTGTGAGCATTTCTGCTAATATAGGAGAGAGTTCCCAAACCGTTCAAAACTTTCTTTATAGGCATTTTTTTTTTCACCGCATCTCGAATTATTGCCATTCTCTTCGGCCGACCTGTTTAAGAAGACGGCCTAATTGCTTTTTTATACCCATAATAAAATTAACTATCTCTTCGGGCAGGGGCGTAGCCAGAAATTTCGTTCGTGGGGGGGACCAAAGTGACAGAACAATGGATTTGGCCATCTTTTTCCCTTTTTTCGGTCATTTTCTCACATTTCGGGGGAGGACCAGACCCCCAAGTCCCCCCCCCCCTCGCTACGCCCTTGTCTTCGGGAAACCGTTAAGCAGTGTCTTCGAAGTATTAATATTTTTTCCAATTTCTCGAGAAATTAATCTACACTTTTTTCAAAACTAAAATCTTACTATACTATATAAAATATCAAAAGATGAGAGATAGCTGTTTTCGCCCTTGTCTCATCTTCAGAATGGAGCTTTGCGGGAAAACTACCATGTTGAATTATTTGAGAAGCAATGTCTAGCATTGGGAACAATGCCTTGCCATAAGGATATGCAAATAAAGTAAATGATACGTAAAAATTAGGAGTGACCTTACAGCAGGGCCATCTTAAGAGCATGATGAGGCTCTCGGGCCAAGTGATTTTTCTGAATCCCTGCCTGGTCAATTTTCGAAAATTTCAACCGGTTCTCGTTTTTGTGACGCCTTTCTTCTTCCCCATTTGCGCGCATTGCAATGACAATTTGAAAGATTCCGACGAGTACTTTTTTTATCCCCATTTGGGCTTGTAATCTGGACTTGTAGTTTTCCCCCGCAGTGTTTGTATATCGAGGTGACACTGACTTGTTGGATAGGTGATGGAAATCTCAATAGCAAATTCCTTCTTTTTGGAATGGGGAAGGATGTAACTACCACCCTGCCCTTCCCTCCCTAGTTCTGGTGTATCTGATTTGTGTATCTTTCTTCTCAAGAAAGATCTGATTAGGGGGCCATTAAAAAATTACGTAAGCAGATTTTCAGCCATTTTTGGCCCCCCGTCAGCAAATTTTCGTCAGCAGTTTAGAATATTTCATATCTTCAAAAAGGGGTGGTTGATGACGTAAGCAACCTTCAAACCCCCCCCCCCCTTGTCATCAAAAGTCAGCAAATCCGAATCCCCCTCCCCGATGCTGACGTAATACTTTAATGACCCCTTAGGCAATATCTCATTATTATTATTATTATTTCCTTTTGTTTTTAACAGTTGGAACACATGAAAGACAAACTTTCGTGGGCACGGTACCGATTCAACGAGACAAATTTCAAGGAACGCGTGACCAAACTGAATGAAAATGAAAGCACGCCGATGATGAAAGGCTATCATAGCATCAGAGTTTTCTTTGATGAAAAGTACTATCTTCTGCCCGCAAAACTCAAGGAATGGTTGCAGAGTGTGATCGCCAAAGCTGACATATCAACGATTCGAGAGAAAGACGTCCGAGAGGTATCCAAATAATATCTTGAAAACTAATGTTGCAAAAACATTATAAACTTATGTAATTTTTTTTTTTTTTTGAAAATTCTATTCTATCATTTTAATATATACATTGCTTTCCAAAAGTTAAGCACGCAATGCAAATTAGCAATTTTTGAATGCATAGTTAAGTTTTTGAGTATGCAACTATTGTATGTTTTTCAACCAATCATGTTTGACTGTCCGGGCATATGCTAATTAGGCAGTCATTGAAGATGCCAGCATTCTGCAGGATTTTAGGAGAGTGCATTTTTAATGCTGATTATTTTTATATTATCTTTGGTTTAAAGAAAGCAGATAGTGAGTGCTGGCATGCTGTCTGACACATTGAAGCAGGACAGTCAATCAGAGATATCGCTCTTTTTATGGCATCAATCATTCAGTGATTTCTTGATTAGGGGCCATTCAAGTATTACGTAAGAAGATATTCAGCCATTTTTGACCACCTGCCCCCTTGTCAGCAAAAGTCAGCAAAGCACTGACCTCCCCCCCCCCCCTCCGTCAGCAGCTTAGAATATTTCATATCTTCAAAAAGGGGTGGTTGATGACGTAAGCAACCTTCAAACCCCCCCCCCTCCCCTCATGTCATCAAAAGTCAGCAAATCCAAAACTCCTCGCCCCCTCGATGCTGACGTAATACTTGAATGACCCCTTATGAAGACGAGCCAAACAGTTGTTTCTGGAGACTTGCGCTGGGCCCGAGACATTTCTTCATTGATAAACAGCAAATGTAATTTTTGTTAAACATTTAAACACTGATTTACCATTGTCACATTTGGAAACATAATGCAAGTCCTCCAAGCACAAGTATAGAGACTTGGCTACGTTAGACCGCGGTGAACGATTTCATTCTTAAAAAGAGAAGCCATACTCTGCATGGAAGCACAGCCGTTGACGAGAGATTCTCAATGCGCAATCACTTTACCCAAAAGAAAAGAATATAATCGTCTGTTATATATGATATAGCCAAGTTACACATAAGGGGTCATTCCATGGCCCCCACATGGGGGGGGGGGGCTGACAGGGCTCTAGCCCTGGGGCCTGGGATGGTTATCATTTTTTTACTTTTTTTACGCTATAAATTAACTACAGAAAGGGCCCGTTAAAAGTCTGACCGAGGGGCCCGCAAAAGATCCCAGCCTAGGGGCCCCGCTAGAGGATGTGGGGGCCATGGGTCATTCAAGTATTACGTCAGCATCGATGGGGGGGACGGGGTTTCCGATTTGCTGACTTTTGATGAAAAGGGGGAGGGGGGTTTGGATGATGCTGACGTCATCAACCACCCTTTATGAAAATATTAAATATTTTTAATGACATCTTACTCGGTGCGCCAAAAACGAGAAAAACCTTTCGATAGTTTGTGGGGCACTTGAAGTAACATTCCTCCCCGCTATTGATAAATGCCCTACAGAGCCACTTTAGTGATCTCTAAATGTTTCGCGGATCCAAGTGATCTGGAAATGTGTGCGGGGCCGCTTAAGTGATCTGGAAATGTGTCCGGGCCGCTTAAGTGCTCTGGAACTGTGCCACGCATCACTCAAGTGATCGGTAATTACATGCTGCGGATCACTCAAATAATCTAGAAATGTGCCGCGATAACTTGAGTGATGTAGAACCGCACTGGGGGGGGGGGGAAAGCGCTTAACTGCTCTAAAACTGTGTTTCTCAACCACCGGGCCGCGATCCAGTACCGGGCCCTGACGTCATTCATACCGGGCTGTTTCGTTCTTTCCCATACATTTCCCGTTAGTCACATGTTTGACCGGGCTCGCATGAAATCGGGCCGCGGGATTCCAAAGATTGAGAATTACTGCTCTAAAACTACGTCACATGTCACTCAAGGGAATCTCTAAATGTGTCACGGATCGCTTAAGTGTGCTGGAACTGCGTCCCGGCTAATTTAAGTGACCTGAAAATGTGCCACGGGCCGCTTAAATGCTTTGGAATTGTAACACGGGTCACTTAAGCGATCTGTAAATGTGCCGCTTAGTTAATTTTTACAAAATTAGGTTTGAGGAGGGCAGGCCGCATCAGATAATCCCCAGGGTCATATTTGGTCCACGGGCCAAGGGCCTTTATGTGATTTACCATATATATGGCTTAGAAATTCGGGTCGCAATGAATTTATTAAAGATAAATTTTTTGAGTTCATAGCTCTCAAATAACATTGAAATTAACAGAAATTGATTATAATAACATACAGTTGAATCCCGTTACAACGAACTCCAAGAGACCGTAGAAACCACTTCGTTATAACGAAATTTCGTTACAAAGGAATTCCAGGTTGTTTAAAAATGTCCTTATGTAAACTTATCCGGGGGATTAGAAAAGTGTTCGTTAAAACGGGATTCGACTGTATAAAGGTATTTTCTTCCGAAATTCCAAATTAAAAAAAAATAAATTTTTTAGCGTCGGAGGGGGCCGTACGAGTTCCCCCCCGTGTATGTCTCTAATCCCACCAATATGCGTTAGGATTCAGAGGGGCAGAGCTGATGACGAAAGTTTGCTGACAAGGGGGGGGGGGGTCAAAAATGGCAAAAAAAAATTTGCTGACGTAATACTTGAACGGCCCCTAACATGACATTTCTTTATTACAGCACCAAATGCAATAAAAATTGCCAAGTTTTTTATTTCCTATCGATTCCTAGGTGACATTAAGGAAGAGCGGACCGGCTTGGACCTTACAAATTAAAACCAATCGCAATGAAATGATCGACGTGGATTTCGTAGCTGCACTTGAGTTTTCCGATGTATGGCCTACATACGCTGATGACTCGTTGATTAAGCAGTACAGTTTCAAAAACAGCGTAAGTCTTCCTTGAATACATTCAATACAGTTTAAGTTATCGGACTAGGTTGAAAACGTCATTTTGGAAGAAAATATGGATTTTCATTTTTTTATATTTTTTATAAAGGCCCTATTTGTTGTGATTCCAGAATGGGCCTTGTTTTGTTTATATGATGCTTAGAATCAAAGTTACGTTCACTTTAGTGTTGCGTTTTTACATACAAGTGCTATGGCGTCGATAGCCGTCGCTATCAGATGAAGCGGGAGAGTTCCAATTTCCAGCCCAATATAATATAATAATAATAAGAGAAAAGGGGACTTAAGCCATTTAAATGTACAAAACATGCTCTTTCGCCTCCATCAACATTCCTTAATTTTATGGCCACTTACTTAAAGGGCCCTTCAAAGTTACTAATTTGTAAATCACCCAATGGAAGGATCTTTCTTTGAAGCCGGACTACCAAAACTTTACTTTCTGGAATCTTTGAAAAATTAAAGTAGATTGATTGATTAGTGCAAGCTAGAAATCAAGTTGAGAAAAAGATGTAGTTAGATTTTTGTTTTTAGACATTGTGATTGATTGCCATCAGGAGCGGCGATCATCCGTCACAAAAGGGATGGTAGGAAAGGTAGGAAAGAAATTCTTACCACATTTCAAGTTATGGAGGTTTAATTAAAACCTAAATTATGAGGAATTAACAGGGGGCAGATGGCGAAATTAGGTATAAAGAGTGATTAAAGAGAGAGTTATTCCAACATCGAGTTAAAATTATTATAATTGAACATATAGTATTCTGTCTATGTATTTATGCAAATATTATATATATATATATATATATATATATATATTCTTCCAGTGGTTCGATATAACACAAGTAATACGCGAATAAAGACTTTAAACGTGTTTTACGAAGAATGTTATTTTTGACATTTTACTTGACTTTGGGACATGATTTGTAAAAATTGATGCATTGCATCCTTACGAAATTTTAATGTGATATTTTGCTATATATTGTTGAGGGTATGAATTAAAATCTAAGGTCTATCACATATATTTTTTGAATTACAGTGTTTTATAGACAAAATGTAGGATGAAATTTCAAAAAAATTCACACGTACTTAAACATATTTTGATGTAACTTATGAACATATCATGCAATCCTTTAAATTTTGGTTCATAACCTGCAAAACTACTAGTTAAATGCACTGTGAAAATCACAAAGCATTTCATTAATAAAATTTTTTGCAGTCGTGTTTCGAATATCACATGAATTTTGCATGAAATTTGACATAAAAACGTTTTTTTCATAAAAAATATAATAGATAGACCAAAATTTGTCACTGTTTTCACCATTTCGAGACACTTTCTATCAAAAAATGTATTTAAAGTTCACTCCAGAACCATTTTAAAGAAAAGTGACAAGAAAGGTAGTCGGATACCTTAAAAATATATCTCAAATTATCAATTACTTTTCTATGTCAAAAAAAACATTGTGTATATTTGCTAATATTCATACTCAACGGTATGTGTTCTGACTTCAGGCTAAAATGTGGTTCCTCGTGCCAAAGGAATACGATAATCCCAACGATGACAGGTTGCCTTCTGCCACAACTAGAAGAATGTGGAGGATTCATTTTCCCGAGATAGAAAAACAACTTCTGCACGACAGAGGTTGCGCAAAACCGCTGATAAGGCTTCTGAAGGTAATCGACCTGTTTTCATTCGTTAGAAATTCCTCAGAGGAATGTGCACGAGATGCATGTTCGGTTAACAAAAGTAGTAATAAAAACGCCCATAGAGTAGTTTTCAACACTGTGAAGAGTCCTTTTTTTTTTTAATTCTTTCCTAGATTTTCCTGCAACGTATGCCACATTTTTTTGGTTCAATCGGCTCTGAGGCACATTCGCACACACACAGTTATTTATTATACACAGGGCCGCCTCAAAAGTATCACGGGGCCCCGGGCCAATTGATTTTTTCTGAGGCCCTACCGAACAAATTCTCGAAAATTTCAACCAGATCTCATTTTTGTGAGGGCCCTTTTCTCTTCAGGCCCCCGGGCCATGGCAGGGTGAGCCCATGCCTTAAGACGGCACTGAATTATACGTCCCATTGTATCCTTCGCTATATTTTGGTTTAGATTATGCTGAAATCTTCAAAAAAGTCAATAATAACATTTGCCGCTGTGGTGGTCGAGTGGTTATAGTGACGGGCTCGCGATGCGAGGATCCGGGTTCGAACCCCACAGTGGTGGTCGGCTGAAGTTGGTTTTCTGTGGTTCCCAACTTCAAGGCGCAAATGCCAGCCGATCTCCCCGTTAAAAAATCTCGCCACAGAGAGCAATAGTCCTACAACGATAAATCATTCAATCACAGCACTTCACTCATAGTTAGAAAAACTGGTGGCAGATGGCAGCACTACACATAGCAAGCATTACAGAGAAACAAAAAAACTTCACGTCAGGTTTCGCTACACGTACACGCACATTCCCGTATGTACCGATTCGTTGGGGGTTCCGCGGGGCGGGGTTGTGGGCGGGGTGCATGTGTGGTGTAGCAGTAGTAGGTAGGGCCTCCAAAAAATGGCTCGGGGATCCATGATGTTCTTAAGTCAGCCACCTCGTTGGGCAATTTGCCTGTTGTGGCGTTGTATTTGTATTTATGTTTTTGCAAAAAAAAGGGGAGAGCAGAGCTGAATTTAAATGCTGCGTTGGATCAAATGGTCTTTGCAGGTCAGGAATATGTGAATTACGGTGAAAATATCATTATGGCTTTGCTACAAGAAAGCTGCGAGCCGGAAATACAGCAAAAGAGAGAATTTGCTTGCAATTAAATGTTAGTTAGGGGGATCATGTTCAAAATATTAGCATCTTTAATGTACTTTTTTTACTTATGCAAACACGTCTCACATTCCCAACTTATTTGGATTAGCAGTATTCTACTGTAAATAGTTGATAAAGTTTTCGCAGCCACATTTGATGAAAATTGTCTGTTCGGGTTCGAAGGACGCCCTCCGTTTCAGTCAGTTCTCAACGTTTCCCCAACACTATTGGTTGGCATCATCAGGAGAACCGATTAATTCGATTTTTGATCCAGTTTTATCAATTCTCCGGATGATGCCAACCGCTAGTGTTGGGGGAAAGGTTGAGAACTAACTCAAACGGACGACGATGTTCGAATCCGAACGGACAATTTTCATCAGAATTCGACACTGTACTTTTTAAAATGTTAATTCATTCTCTCTATATTCCAGCTCCTTCGGGACAAAAAGAACTGGAAGTTCTTGGCTTCATATTACATTAAGACTTTGGTTATGTGGGAAGTATTAAGCAGTCCGCAGCTTGAAGAATGGAGAGAATACTATCTACCGGGAAAATTCATGGCGGTAAGTATCAGTTTTCTGTCTTTTTTTTTAAGACTCTAGTGGAAACACTAAAGGTTTATTATTATATGATGTGGTGGGTCTCAAGTTGCACAGTGATAGTGTTGCTTGGATATCTTCATGAAGGGCACGTGTTAGATCCACAATTGGACGGCTTTTACACAAAAGGAACCGAGCGCCATTGAATCAAAACTGAGAAAAAGGTATTTAAAGTTATCTTCGATTCAGTTATCTCTTCAGTTTGGTAGTTGGTTCAAGTGCACACAGATGGCATCATAGCCTATATGTCAGTTGGTTCTATTTAAATAAAAAGTCTCACTTCTCTCTTTTTCAATAGTTTAGATGTCGGTATACCTCAAAAATGTAAAAAATGGCACTTGGTTCCTTTTATGAAAAAGTGTCCAATTTTGATCTCATCGATTGATGGAAAGAAGAAATCTTTTCCTATTGAATCTGAGGTGGTCACTATTAGATAGTGCACTCATAACATGTGAATGCCAAGTCCTCTCCATCCAGGCCAGCCCTTAACAAGTGTGGGTCAGGGGCATCTTGAAAATTTTAGCACCCCAAAAAATGTTTTCTCTCCCTTCCCTTTAGCTCAATATTATACAGGGTATAACTAAACTGATGGTTAGAACTGAAAGGGGTGATAGAACTTTTCACTTTTACCATACAATGTTGTGGGGTCAGAAAGCAAGCAGTAAAGACTAATAAGAAAGAATAAAGAATCTTTATTATCTTAAACTTTACAACAAATGCTCAGATGAGTGGCCACCAGCTGCATGTGAGCGTAGCCTCGTCTGCAAATAAGACAGATGCTGCGAATTGTGGCTGCAGTATGTCCTGTTGCAAGAACCAGCGTGCATATGTTACACGTTGTGAGAAATCCATCTCATTTAAGACCTGGACTCTTTGGAGATGGTAGGGGCGTAACTTTTGTTCACACGCCATACCGTCATATGGTCAACACCTTGGTCACGAGCTATTTCTTGCGTGCTTCGTTCTAGCTGGTCGTCCACTGTATCAAGGATTGCCTCTATCTGATATACCAAGGGCGTAGCGGGGGGGGGGGGGACTTGGGGGTCTGGTCCCCCGAAATGTTAGAAAATGACCGAAAAAAAGGGAAAAAGATGGCCAAATCCTCCCCCCCCCGAAATGAAAGTGGTTCCCCGAACAAAATTTCTGGCTACGCCCGTGATATAGTGTTCCCACGCTTCTTACTCTATTCGTGTCGTGTCTTTGGGTGAGAAACAAGATCGTTTCCAAGAGTTGCCTGTGCAAGTGTTGAAACGTTCTTTGATTGGGTGCCGCCTTGTTTGGAAATCGCTCGTGGTATAGGGTTAGCGTACCCGGCTCCTCGCGACGCGAGTCTGTCCACATGACTACTCGACCACCACAGCGGCCCCGTCATTCAGCTGTTACTCGTGCAGAGATGCAGTAATATATTTGAATGAGAAGGCTGATATGCACGTTATTTACAGAGGTTTGCAGCCTCTGTAAATAACGTGCATATCAGCCTTCTCATTCAAATATATTACTGCATCTCTGCACGAGTAACAGCTGAATGACGGGGCCGCTGTGGTGGTCGAGTAGTCATATGGACAGACTCGCGTCGCGAGGAGCCGGGTTCGAACACCACCCTCACCACAGTGGCGTTCGGCTGAAGTTGGTTTCCTGTGCTTCCCAACTTCGAGGCGCAGATGCGAGCCGATCTCCCCATTAAAAAGTCTCGCCACAAAGAACAACAGACCTACAACGATACAATTATTCAATCATTACACTTCACTCACAGGGAGAAAAACTGTTGGCAGATGGCAGCACTACACATATCAAGCATTACGCACAGAAACAAACTTCACGCCAGGTTTCACTACACGTACACGCACATTCCATCATGTACCAATTCGTTAGAGCTTCCGCAGAGGAATATGGACGAGGTGCATGTCTGGTTTAGTAGTAGTACCTGAATGAAGGGTTCTGAGAAAGGCGATATTTCATTCACTCCATAGAAAGCGCCTTCTTGGGGCTTTCCGCTTGCTTTCTAACCCCACATTGCATGGTGAAAGTTGTTTGTTTTGGTGAGGTCTATCACCCCGTTACTGTTCTGACCATCAGTTTAGTTACACCCTCTATATTTTGTGGAAGGGGAATTGACTTCTAAAAATTCACATTGATGAAAATTATAAATTAACAGAAAAAATAAGTTCATAATTGATGAAAATTCAAAATTAATCGAAAAATAAGTCCATGCAGGGTCCAGTGTGACTGCACCTGCCGCAAACCCCTAACGGTGGCTCTGTCTCGATCCACACATGTATGCACATATAATATGACGTGAATACTTGCCTCCCTGCCAGAATCGAAACAGGGAGGTGGCTCTACTCTGTTACTCTGAGAGTACATTCTCTGGAGGAAAATAATTTCAGTCAGTCAGTCGTGTTAAATTGCCAAATGGTGGTATGGTCATAATTCCTAATTGAAATGTAGATTAATTTAAAATTACTACAGTATATTCCGCTTATAACGTTCCCACTTAGAAAGTCTTCTCGCTTAGTACGACTTATTTTCGTAATCCTAACTTTTACTCACACTTATAGAAACTTCCCGCTTGAAGCGTTTTCCCGCCTACAACGTTTTTTATGACGAGTTTTTGGAAAACGCTGTAAGTGGATCTCACTGTATATGAGCTCTTCAATGTTATTGCTTAAAACCAGGACTTTCTTGCCACAAATAAAATCCAAGATTACAATTTCAATATTTTAATATTCAAATTTGAAATTCAAAAAGACACCCTGGTATAGGTTGTCGAATATTAACAACAATAGCTGCAATCGGCCTGAACCTCAGATACAATTTATTTTATAGTAGGCATACACATTGTCTTATCAGAGAACGAACTACCGGGGCTGCAAGCAGCGTAGCTTATATCAGACATTTTCGGACCTTTGTGCTCTTACGTGTTTTTACGCATGAACTCTTTGTTCATGAAACAAAATGCCTCTAATGTCGGTACTGTACTAAATGAGCAATTAGATTGAAGAGAAAAAATCAGAGAGGGGTGTCTTACCAGTTCAGTAGTAAAAATTATCAAAATTGAAAATTTCAGAATTTAGACATTGTATATCCATTTTCTGGAATGTATGAGAGAAGGATTCAGATGGTGATGTTTGAAGTTCTCGAGCCTCTCTAGGAAAACATGACAGTTCAGAGGTTCCCAGGAAGGCATGCAATTAACACTCCAAAGGACAGTGGAAATTGCCTCGCTCCGGGGAAGTCATCATCTAGAGATGTCCGTGCTACAGGCTACTATCAATAGGTGAAGCACTGCCGGATCACCTTGTGCGCACTATTGGTATCTCCCTCTAGACCAGATGGTAACTCAAACGAGAGGGGGAGGCTTTCAAGGGGGAAAAATTACTAGATTTCTTTTGTGATGTCCCTTTCCGTTTGATGCCCTAAGAATGTGCCCCCCCCCGGTTAATATAGCCCTGTTATTCTTTAATGGCAGAAAGAAAAGCCCGACTTTTTTCAATGATAAAGAATGTGACAACCTGCATATGCACTCTTTTCCTCTTTGAAACAAGCAAATGCCATACCTAATAACACTAAAAATGATATTATAGGGGCTTTAAACTGAAAGCCTCTTTTCAAAATGATTAATAGTTTAATAGGGGAAAAATTAAATTTTAATCAAAAATTTCCAAAACATCTCTTGAGAAAGGAAAGGGGTTCTTTTGGAAAAATTGCGGGTCCTGTGAAAATTTGCGGCCTGGTGCGATCGCACATTTCGCACCCCGTTAAGTCCAGCCCTGATGATCAGTTCCTTCCAACTGACCACATTCACATTTCCTGGGCTAGAAGATTTTTGCAAGGAAAATTTATGAAAACAGCACATTGAATAGTATCATAATTTGTAATACACATTAGACAGTTCCATTCTATCCGAAGATGATGTCACTCTCCACTATTACTACAAAGGTTTCGACAGCTGGCTCATGCAAAGATGAATCCAGGAAAGATTCAACTGCCCTCGCGGGGAATCAACTCCACGTCCTCTCACTTGCCGGGTGAGAGCTGGTACTTCAGCGCCTTTGTCTACGACACTGGGGGCAAAGAAATTAGTACCCAGACCAAATAAATGTTAGGTCACCGTTGGCGATTATGCAGGAAAATAATGCATGGACTAAATAATTTGCAGCAGATGTTTTGTCGCACAAAAATATTTTGAATAGACGTTGTATATTTACACCCACCAAACCAAACACAGTATATTCGTTATCTCAGACATTGTTTTTTAATCATCTGAGATTTGCAATATTGCATCATTTTCTGCCGTTGATAATTTTTCATAAATTTTCAGCTCTAATTGACAACATTGATTACCTCTGACGTCGTTTTTTTTTGTTTTTTGGTGACATCCTGTACGTAAGATCCCAATTTCCTGCATTTTTCCCATCATTTAAATATGATCAGTCTACTTGTGATGTCAGAAGGGGTGGAAACGAACATGTTAAATTGATAAACTGTCTCACTTGTGTTGCAGCTGCTGAAGAGTTTGGCCGACAGCTTGGAGAGGCATTGCATCAAGCACATTTTCTTCCAGAATGAAAACCTGCTGGAAAAGGGGAATAAAGTTCACATGGATAATATCCATAATCAAATCAGAAAAATAATAAAGAACTTGGAGAGTGATTTCGAGAATCACATCCCGAAGATCTTTAGTTAAATATTTATGGAAGCGGAACAAGTATTATTTAATTGAATCGATTATTTCTGATGCAACTTCACCTTCTTTCTTTGGCAATTATGTTTTGTGACGTGTGGAGCGAACCTAATCAAAATTTTTGCATGTCAAAAAACTCGATGGAAAAGATATTTAGTCGGAATTGCTTCAACTCTTTTGTATAAGTATGCGAACAAAAATTAGACCAATTATAACACTCCTTTGTGTGTGTGGCAAAGGAGAAAAATCACGGCGAAATCGTGTTGCTGAGAAATCAATTTTAATTGGTTGCGACACAATAACTGTAAATTATTATTTTCAAGTGATTTTGTGATTTTTAATTTTCAAGTGATTTAGTGATTAGTGATTTTTAAGTACCCAAAAAATGAACGAGATTCTTGATCAAGAATCGCGTTAGTCGTGCCTTTTGTAAAGAGTAGCTGACTATTTATTGTTTTTTTCATAACAACGCTACACATTTCTTTCCTCAGCTGATCGGTTGCATTTGCTCGAATATAACCGATCACACAGCATTCTATTTCGTTTCTTCTTATTTTGGCGTAGAATCCTACTGATTGGCTCACAAATACCGCATAGTGATTGGATGTGGGGCATAGAAATCGCCAATTCTGAGCCCGATCATTTCTTTTCTTCACAACGATGAATTTTTTCCCCTGAATATTCTGAGGGGAAATGGACTACTTACTGACGCCACAAGCACGGATTTGTTAAAAATCGGAATTTAACCAATCTGTGTCGATCTCCTATCAAAAAATTGTGTGACTATGTAGTTTAAACAATGTCTGTGAATATCACCCTGAGTGAGTGAACCAGGGAATGACCGAGTGATTGAGCAAGCCCACGATAGTATGAGTGACTTGGTGAGTGACATTATCAATGGCTGAGTGAGTGTGGGAGTTAGAGTGAGCGAGCAATTGAGTGAACCAGTGAATGGTTAATTGAGCAAGCCAGTAACCGGGTGAGTGCAGTATGAATGGCCATATGTCCGGGTAAGTTACCAAGTAAAAGAGTGACCCACTGACTCTCTCATCTGCTTACCTGCTCACTCACTTGCCCATTTGCTCAATCTCTAACTACTTCACTCACTCATTTTTCCACCTACTTACTAACTCCATTATCACACACCTACTCATTCCTTGCTAAATTTTTCAAGCTGTAAATTGTCATGTTGGTGAATTTTTAGCTATGAATTATCCGCACACATTTTGATTCAAATACTCAGTATTAACTCATTGCATTCTATTTTTTTGAATTGAATTTTTAAAGCAATCCGCGTGAACATTCGTTGCCATCACATTGTATCAAATTACCCATCTACTAGTGAAGCTTCAGCTACATTAATGTATTTTAGCGCCTTGATTTTTATGACATTTTATTATATGATTTTTTTTTCAGATTTTTCGTAACATAATTTTTACTGTACTGTGATTATTTTGGTTGAGTGGCGATTCTACATGAAGTCGATTATCATTTTCATAATGGACATGTTATTTATATCTATGATTGTGTATTGTCAAGATTCTTTTTCTTCTTTCAATTACATATATTAAAATGAAAGTATTGGCATTTCAAAAATATTTTATCGTTTTATTAGAAAAAAAAATTTAATAATTCATTTCCCACCATGATTATTATTATTTGGTTGTATTTATTATTTTTTTCTGAGAATAAAAATTGCATTGTCAGTTTGTTAGTAGTCCCGTATTTTTTTTTTTTTTCACTAGCGCTGGTATATGGTATGCCAACCCGCACGGGTAAAAGGCTTATATCCCGGGAGGGACAGAGCCTGGGTCGTGTCTGGTCTGTCGGTAAATGGTATGGTCGGTAAAGATGAACGTAGAGTCACTCACGGGAAAAGTCGTTCCGTAGAATTTGATTATCCTGCTATCATTCACACAAAACTCTCTTTAAACTCGCATCAATATCGATGGTGAGAAAATCATCGCCAATGTCTGAAATTCTACTATTGATGAAATCTGTTAATTGAGAACAGAAAACTACACTCTTAAACAGGTCTCTTGCATATCTGGGCAATCAGCTCCCGCTTGTCCTACTTTCTAGGTTTCGTCCTACTTTTTTTTTACCAAATCTTGTCAATGGAATTCATATAGCTGTTTTTAAATGAAGCGGGAATCATCAATATATTGCCAAAATATACAAATGTAGTAGATTGCAACTAATGATTCTGCAAAGCAGAAATTGTATCATTTTTACAGGTTATTTGGGGTTCATGCAGGGCCGTCTTAAGAGTATCATAGTTCCCCGGGCCAAGTGGTTTTTCGGAGGCCCTACCTGGTAAATCCTAGAAAATTTCAACCGGATCTCATTTTTGTGAGGCCCCTCTTCTCTTGAGGTGCCCGGGTGGGCCCATGCGTTAAGACGGCACTAGGTTCATGTGGACCATTTGGATAATTATTTCGTTGCTTAGTTTGAGGGTTCAAAAACTCAGTTTGTGCCAATGTTTTGAGGGGTCTAGGTCAATTCGTCGCGCTCAACTTGTCGCAGGACAATTCGTCGCATTCAATTTGTCGCAGCGTCAATTCGTCGTGCTACAAACTCGTCGCGGTACAAATTTGTCGCAGGCTCATTTCGTCGCAGTACAAATTTGTCGCAGGCTCATTTCGTCGCGACAAATTTGAATTTCTTTAAAATTCATGTGTTTGCTGTGATCTTATAAATAGGGTAGTTGCTTTAGGCGTAAAAAATGGAACTAATTTTTTTTCCTCATTTATTGGAAATGTTCCCCCTTGCCATCTGTTTTAATTTTTAACAAATGAAGGAAAGTATTCATTGAAGTCATTAAATTTTTAAAATTTAATTTTTACCATATAAGTCGCATCTCTGTCGGGATTTCCATTTCTCGCAGTGAAGGATGCTGAAGAGCTCACCCAAATAAAAAATTGAGATCAAATAAATTTTTAAATTTTAATTTCCACCGTATAAGCCGCATTTCCCACTTTTTGTCGGGATTTCCATTTCTCGTAGTGAGGGGCGTTGGGAGCTCACCCAAATAATAAATTGGGATCAAATAAATTTTGAAAATTTAGTTTCCATCGTATAGGCCGCGGTTCCCGCTTTCTATGTATCCATGCAGAGAATATATCTTTAAGGAATTTTTTATGACAACGTATCTAAGTTTTATGTAACAGCTGCGAAAAGTATTATTTTCAAATTATTTTTTTGCAATGCAGTGTACATTTCAAATCACTTTGTATTATCACACCGAAATAATATTCAAACAGTCCGACCATAGGCACCAGAACTGGGGGCTGATGCCATTTGAGGCTCCCCCCCCCCCAACTCCACTAACTCATGAATATACAATTCAATGCACCATTTCGCCTCCTGAGTACGGGTTTGAGTCCCTTATGAACGGAATGAATGGCGATTTTTAGCCCCCTCCCCCACCTCCTCAATGTTTCCTTCATGTCGGCACCTTTGACTGGCCAAAGATGCCGGAAGTGTTTGGAACTTGTGGGTTCTTGTCTTGATCTTGAAGTAGTTAATTTTGATTTCTGAATCATTTCTCTGGGTGCTCATACCCATTCCATAAAATACCCTGGGCACCAACAGCATCTCTGTCACCACTGCAAATGTCAATCGATTTTTGATTTTTTTTTTTCAATTCTAAAGTAACAACTCTCGGGTAAAAAGAATGAAATCAGACTTTTAATTGGCCCATTGTATGTAACTTCATGTACATGACACTCGAAATTAAAATTATAATATCAATTAAATTTAAAAATTTAACTGCATATAAAAGTTTAATTATACTTGAAAATTCGGTTACAAAAATTTGAAATGTTAAATAATTGATTTTTGCTGTGATAAAATTTCAATATCATGTGGAAAAATTTCGGTTTGTATGATATTCCCCAAATTACAGTGAGCCTTTCTTTAACGGTAAATTTCTATCTGCCCCATGGGCTCGCGAGTTCCCCCCCCCCCCTTCGAGAGTCACCAACATTTACCATTACAGTATCTCCATAAGAACCCAAAATATTTAATTAATTAATAATTCAATTAAATTAATATTTAATTTTCACCGTATAAGCCGCGCTTCCCGCTTTTGTTGGGATTTCTATTTCTCACAGCGAAGGGAGTTAGGCGCAGATCAAGGGTGGAAATGTACAGTGCTTATGAATGACGATTCGATAAGTTTTCATAATGCCCACAGGATGAGCACCGACAAAGGCAATGTAATCACCAATAAGAAAGACGACTATGGGTCTGTCGCATAGACATAAACTGAAGAGCCAAAAAAAACTGGTACAGGCATGCGTATGCAAATAAAGAGATATGGAATCAATCAGAGTACGGCGCTGCGGTCGGCAACGCCTATATCACACAAGTGTCTGGCGTAGTTGTTAGATCGGTTACTGCTGCTACAATGGCAGGTTATCGAGATTTAAGTGAGTTTGAACGTGGTGTTACAGTCGGCGCACGAGAGATGGGACATAGCATCTCCGAGGTAGCGATGAAATTTGGATTTTCACGTACGACCATTTCACGAGTGTACCGTGAATATCGGGAATCCGGTAAAAACTTAAATCTACGACATCGCTGCGGCAGGAAAAAGATCATGCAAGAACGGGACGATTGATGAGAATCATTAAACTTGACAGAGGTGCAACCCTTCCGCAAATTGCTGCAGATTTCAATGCTGGGCCATCAACAAGTGTCAGCGTGCGAACCATTCAACGAAACATCATCGATATGGGCTTTCGGAGCCGAAGGCCCACTCGTGTACCCTTGATGACTGCACGACATAAAGCTTTACGCCTCGCCTGGGCCCGACAACACCGACATTGGACTGTTGAGGACTGGAAACAAGTTGCCTGGTCTGACGAGTCTCGGTTCCAATTGCTTCGAGCTGATGGACGTGTACGGGTATGGAGACAACCTCATGAATCCATGGACCCTACATGTCAACAGGGGACTGTTCAAGCTGGTGGAGGCTCTGTGATGGTATGGGGCGTGTGCAGTTGGCGTGATATGGGACCCCTGATACGTCTAGATACGACTCTGACAGGTACGTAAGCATCCTGTCTGATCACCTGCTCCCATTCATGACCATTGTGCATTCCGACGGACTTGGACAATTTCAGCAGGACAATGCGACACCCCACGCGTCCAGAATTGCTACAAAGTGGCTCCAGGAACACTCTTCTGACTTTACACACTTCCGCTGGCCAATTAAATCCCCAGACATGAACATTATTGAACATATCTGGGATGCCTTGCAACGTGCTGTTCAGAAGAGATCTCCACCCCCTCTTACTCCTTCGGATTTATGGACAGCCCTGCAGGATTCATGGTGTCAATTACCTCCAGCACTACTTCAGACATTATTCGAGTCCAAGCCACGTCGTGTTGCGGCTCTTCTGCGGGCTCGCGGGGCCCTACACGATATTAGGCAGGTGTACCAGTTTTTTTGGCTCTTCAGTGTAATATAACCATTAATCTTATGTTTATAATCAGTCGCATATCTTTGGCTGGTTTGTTTGTGTGGTTCTAAGTGCGGCTTATACGGTGAAATTAAATATTAATTTAATTGAATTATTAATTAATTAAATATTTCAGGTTCTTATGGAGATACTGTAATGGTAATACTGTAATGGGCAGATAGAAATTTACCGTTAAAGATAGGCTCACTGTAATTTGGGGAATATCATACAAACCGAAATTTCTCCACATGATAATGAAATTTTATCACAGCAAAAATCAATTATTTAACATTTCAAATTTTTATAACTGAATTTTCAAATATAATTAAGCTTTTATATGCAGTTAAATTTTTAAATGTAATTGATATTGTAATTTTAATTTCGATGGCCTCTTTTTGCATTGACAAAAAATAATTATTTTCACTTAACTACGTGTACACTTTTGTTCATGTTTTTATTTCACGTGTAAGACAAAAACCTACATACAAGCTCGTGTGGAACATGTACAGTGAAGAATCGACGGTTCGACGAATTGATTCTGCGCTGTAATATATAAATTGACGTCACGACGAATTGACACGGCGGCAAACTTGTACAGCTACGAATCGGAGCTGCGACAAATTTGTACCGCGACGAATTGAAGTTGCGACAAATTTGTACCGCGACGAATTGGAGTTGCGACAAATTTGTACCGCGACGAATTGACACTGCGACAAATTTGTACCGCGACGAATTGACACTGCGACAAATTTGTACCGCGACGAATTGACACTGCGACAAACTTGTACCGCGACGAATTGGCACTGCGACGAATTTGTACCGCGACAAATTGAGGCGCGACGAGTTGATCGCGACAAGTTGAGTGCGACAAATTGACCGGCTACGTGTTTTGAGTAGTCATTAAAAATCCTGTTTAGATGGGAAAAATAATTCAGTATTTACAACTTCGTGGTTTTGGACTATTCATAGTACAGAAAGACATTCAAAATTATGACGCACATTTTGTATGTTGGGGAAACAATTGTTTGCGCAACAAAGCAGTTAGATACATAGGCCTATTCTAAGTTTTTCATTCTGATGTTATCCAATAGCATTCAATTGTCCTCTGTATTTTTAGAGGACATAAAATGGCATAAATAATGTATATATTATTGTCAGCCCAGTTGACCCGGCCAATGTCCGAAATTCGGGCTTTAGCCGGACCCTATATAACGATCCGTATGGTTCGGGGGTCATCGCCGCGTTGGCGTATTTTTTGTGCGATAATTATGGCCATTTACAATTATCTGTAACTAACCATAATTATTATGGTCAGCAATGGCAAACCTAACGATCAAAGAATCTGAATATCGATATCTTAGTGATCAATGTATAGGGATCGACATATAGGGGCTGGCGAAAGACCGAATTTCGGACATTGGCCTGGTCAACTACACGAAGTGGCCAACTTCGGGCTTTGGCAGTAGCATATACAAAGCTCTGCGAAGAGCTAGAAATACAAGTGCTTAATTTTTCAAAAAATGTAGAATAGACAGAAACCTTCTGGTTTGCCTCGACTACATTGGAACCTTTGTAATTTACCAATTTGTTTTGAGTTTGTAAAGTCCTCGGCAGATGGCGCCACATTGTTAATTCTCATGTTTGTCGACTGATCTAATGTATATATGAGCTGACATCATCATCATCATCATCGTGCCCCCCCCCCCAGCAATAATGACCTTGTCCCCCCCAGACTTCCAAGTCAATACCGCCTATGGGGAGGGGGGGGGGTGTTCTGCCCCTAATAGTTTTTTATTAATTTGTTGAGTGGGAGCCCTGGGCAATGTCTTACAAAAAATAAGATCAGTTTTTGGCCGCATGCTTGAAAAACTTTCTTTTCCAATATCATTTTATTCCCAAAATATCTTTCGGTATTACTGTTCGGGAATCACTTGCTCCGAGGCATTTCCAAACTACGTCACCTCATTGACGATTCACTGTTCTAAGAGGATTGTAGTTTTTATTTAGCCCTCATCTCCAAGATCTTTTCCCATGGCCTTGCAATATATTTCATTCAAATCTATGCTTTATTATGGAACACATCCTTTGGAAATCTGGAGAACCGTTTGCAATGGTCTGCAAACCATCGATGCACTTGAGTTCCCCAGGTTATGCGTCTGCGGGCAGGACCGTCTTGAAGAGTATCAAGGGGTCCCCGGCCAAGTGGTTTTTCGGAGGCTCTACCTGGTAATTCCTAGAAAATTTCAACCGGATCTCATTTTTGTGAGACCCCTCTTCTCTTGAGGCGCCCATGCGTTAAGACGGCACTGTCTGCGGGTCCATGTGTTTTAAGATGGCTTGAAAAAAATCTTTGCATCAGTTAAGCACCGCAAACCAATAACTTAGTCAACTTAGTCAGCAAATTAATCGGAAAAATACATTGTTATTTTCAGTGAGACGTACAAACTTAACTCTGAGAATAATTCACGTCACCCACCACTGCTGAAATTATTAGCACAAATACAAATGCAAATATTAATAATGAAAAAATAACCCCATGAGGATGTTAACATCAATATCGACGCGGTCACAGATATTGATTTATCTATGCGATGCAATTGATCATCACTGCCATCAAATTATTTACTGCATGAACATGAAATGCCATCAACCACACGATCATTCTCACGTTATTCAACACTTCTCTGGCTGATCATCCCTTCGACGATGTCGCAAATCAAAGCTGGCCGTGTTTCGAAAATGGAACGTTGACTTTGGAAATTCTCTTTCGAAATATTCTTAGAGAAGTATTCAAGGGCATGGCTGCGCAGTTTCTCAGCGTTGTGGATGTCAGCACTCACGAGGATTTGGCAAACGTTTTCCTTATTGAGAAATGGCTTCAGATAATTGTAGCAGTACGATTTCAGATCACTCACCTCATACTTGTCACTGGCCCGTAACAGTTCCAGGGCGAGATCGAAACTCATTTCGCTCACACTCCCGGAGTAGATGTATTCCAAGAACGACTCCATTGTGTCTTTTTCGAAGTCGTTCACTTCCACGCGGGGAGTCGTTTTTTCTATTGTGTCATGTTCGAACATGGCCGAAAACACTTTCGAACGCGCACAGAGTACAGCCGAATGCACAGGTATGTCCTCTTGTCCCACGGAAAGCACAAGATCTGTATTTTTTTTGCTAATCCACATCTTCTTGAAGTCGTCAGTCACCTTCATCATTGGAATTATTTCCGCACAGTGGTAAAAGATCTCGCAATCTTTGTCGCGGCCTACGCAATAAGTTGCATCCAGAGTGACTACCAAAGTATCGTTAATCAAGTTACGCTTCAAAATGTCTGCTTTGATAGTTTCATTATAACCACGTCCTCCAGTCGTGATTGTCCTCCAATCGTTATATTCCTCATCAAATAAAACCTTATAATCAGTATTAAGGAATGAAAGACGGTATTTGCATTTACTCACAGATAAATCACATACAAAGACAAAACAAGAAACGTATCCTTTATAAGCTTCGTTGTTTCCTCCAGGATATACTTTTAAAAACCATTCCGGGCCATTCTCCTCCGGCTTAAACACTTCGCTCTGGTGACCTTTTCCAACCCCCGAGTCAAGCGAACTGAAACACGGAATTGTCCACGTGCATTTGAAGTTAAACTGAACGCCTCCGACTACTGTCAACTTTGAAGCCATTGTGACAGGTTTGATCAAAAACTTTAGAAATGTTCACACAATCTACAGAGCAGCTTGGATCTATAGTAAAGTTCTTCAGCCGCACGTGTCAACTACATTCGTTAGCTGAAGCAGTTTTTCATCCGCCAAGCAACGAATGGAAGCCTCTTGCAGACTTCGTTTTTGATGTCAATATCGCCAATTTCGCCAACAGATGCTCTCTGTCTGTATCATTCCGATTTATTGAAGGTCACCACTTCAGTTTTTTTTTCTTTCAGAAAAGTATACGCAGGGAGAAAACGTGAGAAGAAAAAAAAACCAACGGAAACATTAACAACAAATGCGATGCCGGGAAAGAAGATCAGAGAAAAGGCCTCTCACGTGTATAGCCAACACCCCCTATAGATAAGATCTTATCTATAGGGGGTGTTGGTATAGCCAGTGTCGATATTTTCTTTTTTTCTTTGTGCGGATGACGTGGTAGCTAGAAACCACTTTCAAGTAAGGCGCTTGATAAGGAGCGATAAGGAGCCTATTATATGACTTGAAAGTGCTTTTAACTTTACTCTAGTTAAGGCGACATAGGCTAACCATATTTCCTTGAAAGAAATACGGGAAATTGGGATTCCAAACACGGGACACCGCCAATTATCGCCAAAAATGACGCCACAAGTAAACAAAGTTGCCAAATATTGGAGAAATTACGTAAAAATCAAAATGGCGGGAAATAAAGCATTGCTGCCGATTGCAGTGAATTTGAATGAATTCCACGAAATAAAACGTTCACCAACACAAATGTGAGAGATTAATATTTTTATTTATAATTGTAATTGGCCGCTGTGGTGGTCGAGTGGTTATAGTGCCGGACTCGTGATCCGGGTTCGAACCCCACAGTGGTGGTCGGCTGAAGTTGGTTTTCTGTGGTTCCCAACTTCAAGGCGCAAATGCGAGCCGATCTCCCCGTTAAAAAGTCTCGCCACAGAGAGCAACAGTCCTACAACGGTAAATCATTCAACCATAACACTTCACTCATAGTTAGTAAAACTGGGGGCAGATGACAGCACTACACATAACAAGCATTACACAGAAACAAACTATACGTCAGGTTGCACTACACGTACACGCACATTCCCGCATTTACCGATTCGTTGGGGGGGTTCCGCGTGGGGTGTAGCAGTAGTAGGTAGGGGCTCGGGGGATCCATGATGTTCTTAAGTCAGCCACCTCGTTGGGCAATTTGCCTGTTGTGGCGTTGTATTTGTATTTGTAATTATCATAATATAATTTATGAGTGGGAAAATAATTTCATTCTTTGATTCAATATAAAGAATAAAAATTCAAGTAAGCTTCGTGTGAAAAACGGGAAAAACCGGGACACTTTCGTTAAAAAGTTGGGACGGTCAAAAAACAGAAAAAATCGGGACTGTCCCGGGAAATACGGGACGTATGGTCACCCTAGGGCGACTTGAATATTGACCCTTACCCTTATTATAGTGGCTAAACTTTCAAGAACACACTTGAAACTGGCCGGATTACACCATATAAGTTTGATAAAAGCCGTTTTATAAAACGGCACTGCTTTAACAAAACACTGCTTAAAACTTTCATTATTACACATACAAAAGTTTTGTAAAAGCTCTTTGATAAAACTTGAAAAATACAACCGATAAGCGTATACGAATGTAAACAATAGGCTTATTTTGGTTGTTTTATCCAAGTTTTGTCAAACTTTTATAGTGTAATCCCAGCCTCAAGAAGATATGTTCTTCCTGTCTGATTAGGGTGGCCAGGTCTGATCCGGGTTTCCGAGACGGTCCAGGTACTTCGCTATTTTTTGAACGCGGACAATCGCGTGACAAAAAATATTTTCCGTTAAATAGGGGTGACCATATCAGACTGTTTCTGTTTGAATTGTATTACACAGAATAAGAATAACAGAAATGGTTCTTTATTTGAATATGAATGAAATTCTGACAATATGGGATGCGTTTAAAATCATGGAAATGCACAATTGTTGCATAGATACGCAATTAAAATATTACAAAAGAAATATTATTCAAAGTTTTTGAAATGAATTTTCCCTATTGGGGGGGGGGGGGACAGGCTTGGAAATATCTTTACCTCCACAAAACCTAATATTATCAAGAATAGCGGTCTTCAACCCACGGCCTGCCAAGGCCTCCGCTCGCTGCTTGTGACGTCAGTAAGTAGTCCATTTTCCCTCAAAATATTCAGGGGGAAACAAATTCCCTGCTCGTGCCAGTATTATCGTTGTGAGGAAAAGAAATGATCTCGGGCTCAGAATGGTCGATTTCTATGCCCCACATCCAATCACTCTGCGGTGTTTGTGAGCCAATCGGGAAGATTCTACGCCAAAATAAGAAGAAACGAAATAGGTTGCTGTGCTTCAAAAATGTGGCAAACTTGCTAGGTAGTCTGAATGACGTTTATGGCAACCCGTGCGGAGGCCTTCTATCTCTAGAAGGTGCTGGTCAGACCCTCCTCACACGGGGATACTGAAGTCACATAGATATCAGAGGACTCGGTAATCCGCCGTGCATTTCTATAGCGTCCCTCAGATAAAGATATTGATGTATTAGCAACGGGCGTCACTCTGACGACTTGGCATGCTATTCGCTCGGAACTCCAGTGTGGTGATTGCCGAAGAGGCGGGAGAGAGATAGACTTGGAAATCTGGGGGGCACGGTCAGCATTTCTGGGGGGCACGATGGTGATGATGTATCTTCATCCCCCCCCCCCCCACTCCCGTATCTTCGCCCATGGAGAGATATATACTGACATAGTTACAATTTTTCGACCTCCATAGGGAAGAATCATTTCGGAATCATCATCCAATGAATAATTTTCCGGTGTCAAGTCAGCATCCGCTATTTATTTTCATATAGTCGGCTTTGAGAAAGAGTCATTGATGAGTTTCGCTTACTAATTAATAACAGGTGAAAGAAAAACAAGAGGAAACAGGTTTCGTCAACGCTATTTCAACTTCCGTCCATTGAATTTGTGTCGCGTGTTATCGAAAGTCCGTACAAACGAGAATATCCTTTCATCACCGTCTGCAATCGTTGAACGCAATTACTGTCTTCACGTTCGTCAATAGGTTCGGATAATCGCACACACACGGTAAGTGATTATCTTCCGTACCCAATGGGTATAAACCAGATATTTTTCAAAATGAACATGATAAACATGCTTGTTTGTTTTTCATGTTCATGTGAATTAGAGATACGTAAATTTCGCACCAAAAAAATAAAATTGTAATCACCCTGTAATAAAATAATCGTAGCAAAACAAGTTAAAAACTTTCACTCACAGAAAAAATGTTTTGATCACGAAAAACTCACCCACATAAAAGAAAACACACACACACACACACACATCAAAACTCCGCATTCACCCGCAAAAACGTTTCTCACATCAAAACTTTATCATTCACTGACGCGTATTTACGGCTTTGCCGCCCTTCTCTCGTTCTAGTTTAATTTTCTTGATTACTTATTCCACGGATTCGCCTCTCTGTGCTATAACTCGCTTTGCCCTCCCCCCCGCCAGTAAATACGCCTGTGTCCTCAATCTAAGTCCTTCTTTTGGTCACTCACATGTTTGTATATGCTTATTCACATGCTTGCGTACTCTTTTAGTCACTCACATGTTTGCGTACTCTTTTGATCACTAACATGTTTGCGTACTCTTTTGGCCATTCACATGCTTATACTGTTTTGGTAGCTCACACGTATGCGTACTCTTTTTGCCATTCACATGCTTGTACTCATTTTGCCATTCACATGCTTGTACTCTTTTTGCCATTCACATGCTTGTACTCTTTTTGCCATTCACATGCTTGTACTCTTTTTGCCATTCACATGCTTGTACTCTTTTTGCCATTCACATGCTTGTACTCTTTTTGCCATTCACATGCTTGTACTCTTTTTGCCATTCACATGCTTGTACTCTTTTTGCCATTCACATGCTTGTACTCTTTTGCTCACTGACATATTTGCGTACTTGTATTCACATTCACATGCTTGCGTACTCTTTTGGTCAAATACATGCTTGCATACTCTTTTGGTCAATCACATGCTTGCGTGCTCTTTTGGTCGCTCACATGCTTGCATACTCTTTTGGTTATTCACATGCTTGCGTCCGCTCTCTGCGCAGAGGCGGATTCGTGGTTTTAAAAATTTGTCCCCTTTCCCCATTATAAACTAATTTTCTAAGCCCCTCATTCTTAGATTTGCCGCCCCTCCGAAATTGCCGCCATGGGCTATATGTATATATACGATATTTCTATCGTAAAAAATTTTGATTTGAAAAGCAATTCTGTGGATGATTGCATTCGCAAGAAAATTTCAAAAATTTATATATCATTTATTCATCACAGCAGAAATAATCCAAAAAAAAAAAAAAAAAAATTTCGATTCATTTGCAAAAATATTATTTAAATGAAAAGTTTTTCTTCGCTTCCAAAAAAAATTGAAATGATAAATTTTGCATTCATCTAACACATAGGGGGGGGGGGCCTCCCTAGAGACGATCAAAAATTTATTATTTTAAAGCAAAAAATATATATTTTTTTAATTGAAATTTTGGGAAGGAAATACCTCTATATATCTTATTGTAATCAATTTTTCTGTCACTTTCAATGCTATTTGAAGAACTCAAAATTTCTTTTCGAGAAATTCATTCCGACCCACCCTCTAAGACATATATGATAAACCCTTGGTCCTCGGACCCAATGCGGCCCTGTGGGGTTATCTGATGTGCCCTGTCCCCTGATGTTGTAAAAATGAACTAAGCGGCACAATCCACATAGATCGCTTAAGCGAACCGCATTCCAAAGCATTTAAGCGGCCCGTGGCACATTCACAGATCACTTGAGTGATCCGTGACACAGTTTCAGAACACTTAAGCGATCCGTGGCACATTTAGAGATCCCTTGAGTCACATGTGGCACAGTTTTAGAGCACTTAAGCGGTACCCAGTGTGGTTCTACATCTCACTCAAGTTACCCGCGGCCCATTCCCAGATTACTTATGTGATCCGCGGCATAATTACGGATCGGAACACTTGAGAGATGCGTGGCACAGTTCCATAGCACTTAAGCGGCCCAGATGCAATTCCAGATTACTTGGATCCTCGAAACATTTAGAGATCACTAAAATAGTACTGTAGGGGACTTATCAATTGGGAGAATGTTACTTCAGGGGCCCACAAACAAGCGAAAGGTTTTTCCCATTTTTGACGCACCGAGTAAGATGCCATTAAGAATATTTTTCATAAAGGGTGGTTGATGACGTAAGCACCATCCAACCCCCCCCCCCTTGTCATCAAAAGTCAACAAATTCAGAACCCCCTCCTCTCCCATCGATGCTGACGTAATACTTGAATGACCACTTACAGGACACCCTGCATAATTATATATAAATATATTAATTTATAGATCTGACTTTCAAGTCATCCGTCATCCAATTCTATGAACATTTGGCACTCGAACCCCAGAACACACATGGTCACGAGTTGAAGTATTTTAACAGTGACTGTATTTCCTTCGTATTGTTCCGGATAATGTCTCACAAGTCCTTGAAATTAGCTGAGGACGAAACAATTTGCAGGACGTCACAGATTTATTCACACAGAACAGCTGTTTTACATGTATTTACACACAGCGATTTCAACGAAGTAAAGTTCTCGCATCGAGGATAAAGTATAACGACACCGACGACCCCTCTCTGACCGTGGCATCGTTTTATTAGGCACGCGGAATTTTCGAGGAAAAATAAACTTCCAGAGAATTCTATATTTACTAGTTCATGGTACCGAGTTGGTGGCGCCACTTTCCGGTCGAAGAAGCCTTTCAAATGTTCCAGACCAATCGCGCGATTTCTTTTCTTCTTCCTCATGGCTTTGTTAAATTGAGGGGTCTTCAACAAATTGCGCAAAACATAGTTTTCGTATCATATAATGTAGAACAGGGGTTCTTAAGGCCTGGTCGCACGCTTTAAATGATTTAGTACTCCGCTAAGTTTTAAGGTGTCAAGTTCTCATAAAAGTGTCCACGCGTTAAGAGGATGCTCATTGGTTAATTCTTATAGAAGACCCACTGGCGCATGCGCATAGTTCTACTTAACCGAAAAAAGAATCGGGTTTTCAAGTAACTTGTATAACTTGTAAACCTCCCAACATCTGCATACATTTTAAAGTACTTGACAATTTAAAATTTAGTTTGATCATTTTTGTCGCACCCCGGTCATTACGGTCATTATCACGAGGGCTAATTAGACCGAGACCTACAATTTATTGCCGATTCCGAACACGGCAGCCTTTTCATTCTCACAGAGAGGTTGATGTATTCGTTCATCACGTGTAAACGGGATTTTAAGTTTTTGCTCTCCACTGAAACTTTGTACCAGTAATAAGACGAAGGTGGGGGGACTCTGTTTGCCAATAGAATGAAAGCCACTGACCCCTTCACAAAATAATATTATCGACAAAATAATGTGAAAATGATAGGCAGTTGTTATTTCATTCAAGTTCACGGACTCCCTGAAACCTCTTCAAGGACCCCTGGTTAAGAACCATTGTAAGTAGAGGAATTCTGAATTTATTAATTTTAAAGAGAGTTCAATGCCAGCCGAAATTATCTGGTGAGGAGAATATCTGAATAAAGAATTTTTGTTTTGTTTTTTCGTAGGCACTCAAGACTAGCCACAGATTATATACAAGGGGAATGACAAAGAAATTCATAAGCCCAACAATCCTTGTTAACCCCTTTACGATCAGGGACGCAATACTGCGTCCAAACACCCGTGGAATAAATTTAATCCAGCTGACTGTTTCTTCAACCCCTTTTTTTCTCATCGCGAAGGTTTATAGTAACTCTGTGAAACAAAGTTGTGTGCTTGCGTGCGTGCTTCCCCCTCTCTGTTCTCCCACCACCGTCGTGGTATCTCAACGAGATAATAATCAACTGAGATAACGATATTGGTGGTTCTCCTCAGCCCCCCTCCCCCCCCCACACAAACACATATAACTATCTTAATCCTCCTATAATATACTGTACATAGAAAGGAGAAAGGGAACAAGTAAAAAACTACAAAACAAGTTTGTAGGTGAGGGCGAGAAAGCAAGGAACTGTACAAATTATCTCTTATTTAATTATCTCTGCACTGTTCCTCCATCCTTGTTTATTTTTCTTCCCTTTTTTCTAACGTGGGACAAGGCTAGCACATTTATCGCCAACACGATCATTCAAATTTATCGCCAACCGCTTGTACGCGGAGGGGGTTGGTAGCCAGGTTATAGTTTTGATCTCATGTTTATTTATTTCATTTTTTTCTCCAGACAGATGATGGTTTGCTCCTGGATCTTCCTGAGTGAGATTTTGCTCGCGGTTGGAACTTCACTGGCTGCGATCACGCCTCGACTTGTGACGATCTCGACGATCGAAGACGATTATTTCACAGCGGCAGTTTATGAGCACGTCAGACTTGGCAATTGGACCACCGAGACTCCGGCAGAGATTGTAGCCAAGAATCTAGATTATTACAGCAGAGCTGCCGAGGTCGCTAGCTCCAAGGTATACATAACACCCCTAACTATCTATTCCAGGGGTGGCCAACCTTATTCCGCGCCGTGCCACAATGAAGCCCATTTTCACGTCACCTGCAACTCCTCGAAATTTCAACTTGCATAGCATACGTCGAGATTTTACGTGAAGCGACCCTCTTTTCTAACATAATTCCGACAATTCAGTCATTAGTTTTCGAGACAATTCTCTTCTCGTCACTTCTTTTGTGAGTCGGATTTGAACCGCAGATGAGTTTGTCACAATGTAATTCGTGTAGAGCAGTGCTTCCCAAAGTGGAAAATATTGTTCTCTGGGGGCGATGGAAAGGTCCGGGGGGGGGGGGAATAGAAGCTACGGGTTTACTTGGGGGGGGGGGGAGGTGATGAGAGAAAAAAAAAATTCTGAAGAAAGGGGCGATGGGACCAAAAGTTTGAGAAACTATGGTGTAAAGTGTGATAAAAGTGCATCTCAATCAACGTACGCATTAGGCATCGGTGCCTCAACCTGAAGGGCTCAGCTAGATTGCTTACTCCGCCCTTCCCTACTATAAATAACTTTATATAAGGTTGAAACTGCCATGAGAATTGATGAATATATAATACAATGCATCCCCCCCCCCTATAGAGGTCCTTGAACCTCATCGTACATATGGGATGTCCAGAAAAACCCTGGCGTTCAAACTACCCCCCCCCCCCCGAAAATAAACGATTCCCGACGGTGGCGTCTCTGGTCGGATGAAAAACGAAACAAAAACGCGTAATGATTGATAAGAACATATACTGTATATATCATAACAAATGTAGGTTTCTTAGCCCGTAAAGCCCCCAAACTTCTGGGGAGCAGGGCTTGCTCCTCATAAATTTGAGTCCTGGTCAAATGCGAAATTTTCTGGCATCTTATGTGTTAGTCTTCTTTGAAGGAGAGGCGTACGCTGTGGGGGAAGGGGGTCATGCGGCCTGTGCCTAAAATAAAAATAAAAAAGAAGCCGATTTTTCGGACCCTGGGCACGTACCCCGTGCACCAATGCGAGAAACGGGCTCTGGTTGCGAGAAAACGGTATCTTTTATAATAGTTACTGATTGCCTGTTCCCCAATCAAAGGTATGCGAGAATGTAATTCGGAATCGTTTGATGGTGCAACCAGGCAAAAAGGTTAAGAACTACTGGTCAAGGACTGTTATTGATCATAATAAAAACATGTAACTATTTAAGCGGCAATGACGAGACATTTCGCCTCCGTAAAGACCTCTTATTTTAGCATTGGCAAGCCTGGATATTTTGTAGAAATGATTTCTCAATGGAAAACTTCCCCCTGTACTCTTTCTGAAGAATCCGTGAAAGATTATTATTGGTTGGCCACCCCGTGATCTATTCAAATTGCTCTCAATTGCGAAATCGCACATTCACTATAGGAGGAGGAGAGTGAAAAAAGTGAATTCTTGATGCATGTTTTGATTAATATTTGATGATCTCTTTGTAGGAGGCTGATCTTATTGTGTTCCCAGAATACGGAATTTATCCACCGATGGGTGAACGCGAGAAGGTGAGACCCTTCCTCGAGACGATACCGGATCCTAAACAGGGGAGATGGAATCCTTGCAGAGAAACCAAAAAATTTCCACGGCAACTCATCCTGCGCAGACTCAGCTGCATGGCGAGAAAGAACCAGATTGTGGTCGTTTCTGCCGTGGGCGACATACAGCCTTGTACGAAAAAACAGCACAGCAAGTGTCCGGACGACGGTCTCTGGCACCATAACGCAAACGTGGCCTTCGACCGAGACGGGACGTTGATCGCCGTCTACAGAAAAGAACGCCTCTTCTTCGAGAAGGGTAAGGACCTCCCAACGACTGTCCAAGACCCAACTTTCACCACTGACTTCGGCACGTTCGCCATGTTCATCTCCTTCGACAGTTTTTTCGAACGTATGGCCAAGTTCGGTCGCAACGGGAGCATCGACGCCGTGATCTTGACTGCTATGTGGGTGGACAGTCGTCCATTGATGACTTCCATTCAACACTGGTCGTCCTGGGCTCACGGCAACGATGCCAATCACATAGTAACGAGTGTGCACCTTCCAGGTTTCCTATCCTTGGGGAGTGGAATATTCGCGGGACGAATGGGACCACTGAAATACACTTATAATCCAGACGGGTTATCGAAGTTGGTCATATCGAGAGTGCCTAAAAATAGGCACCAGAAGCATCCACCCGATAATAACATGGAGAGTATCACCGTTATAACAGGAAACGGATCCAGACCGTACGATGTTGACGTCGATGATGAAGCCAAAAATATTCCCGACACATGTTATTACAAAATCCTAGACAAACCGGTCGTGGAGAAAGATTACAGGTGCGTCAAGGAACCGATGGCGAACTACACGTTACAGAAACTGACCGGGACGGAAGGGACCGTCGAAGCCTGCAATAACGGCCTGTGCTGTACCGTGACGTACGAAGCGGATTCGATAAACGAAACCTTATACCTGGGGGTGTTCAACGGCACCCACAACTCATTCGACCGATACTATTGGTGCGAAGAGAAATGCTTCGTCGTTCGGTGCAATCGTTTCAACGGCTCCGAATGCAACGCATTCCCGTCGCATTCCGAGACCGTCTTCAGGAAGCTCGAACTGAAATCCAACTTCACGACGAGCTTCGTTTATCCGTCCGTTGTGGAACGTGGATATCGGTTGTCACCCGTCGATGAATGGAGTTTCAGCGTCGAGGATAATACCGACGGAAGCTATTTCGGACGACTGGTCTACGAAAGTGTCAGTGACAAGCCCATGCTCGCTGCCTCTATGAACGCGAGATGTTACGAACGAGATCCACCATACGTTAGATAATACGTTCGAGATGATACTATTAGGCAATAATAAAGATTCATACACATTGAAGCTTTTCATCATCATTGTATACGTTCAAGCATTCATTTTCCTGTCCGTCGTGGTCTAGGTTCTTAGAATAAACGTACGAGGACCCTAGTTAACTATTTCACGTACAAGCAAGATTTTGGCAACAAATTTGGATTATCCCTATTCGACAAATCGGTGATTAGTCTTGTAACCTTATACTAACCCAACCACACATTAGAAAAGGAAGGAAGAGGGGAATTAAAGAATATATAAAACGAAATAGTGTAATAGATAAGATAGATAAGAGCGGCTTTTTTTAGTCCCTTTCCACCATCACCCTACGTGTGCTCTTTCGCTCTTACATGTATATGGTAAAAAGATACATTATATGTGTGGAAAAAAATCGTTAACGTTGTGTATCAATAGGAAAGAAAAAGCAACTTTCGTAGATAGGGTTATAAAGTGGACAATATTGTCCCCTGGTGAGTGATGGTCCAGGGGGGTGATAGAAGCTACGGGTGTAACATAGGATTCTATAGGTTCGCTTGAGTTGGGGGGGGGGCGATGAGAGAAAATAACTTCTGAAGAAGGGGGCGATGGAACAAAAAGTTTGGGAAACTATGCTATTAAAGCTTTGCGATGGTGAAGGGAGAGGAAAGAAAACACAGAGAGCTTTTATGAATTCATTCTACTGGCGTTTGGATGCATTATTATGTCCATGATCGTAAAGAGGTTAAGTAGGTAACAGTGGTGGTCGGTTGGAAGTTGAAATTTTTGTGTGTTTTCGGCTTCAAGGCGCAAATACGAGCCGGTATCCCGTATTACGGGGCAATTCTGTATTTTTAGTTGCTCCGAACTGTTTTATTCATTCAACGATGCTTACTTTTAAATTTGTTCACGTTGTTTTTTATTATGTATTTTCAACTAAAATCATGAATAAAACGATATTGTCATAACTTATGACAATTACAGGTTGTACATACAAATACATATTCATTTTACATATTTGTCAATTGTTCAACCATTTTTCCTCAATTTTTCAGCCATTTTCACAATGTGGAATTTTATCGACTTATTTCATCGTTTTTGATGACAATTGGCGACGTCCCGTATTTTATTGCATTTAAGATCCCAGTTCCCCCTATTTTTCCCAATGAAATATGGCCACCTAGTCACTTGAATGTTCTTTTTCGTCAAATAAATTTTTGTTTACCGCGATTTGTAGCAGCCCCCCCCCCTCCCCCCATCCTTTAAAGATTTTTGCAGTGATTAGCGAACTTGTAAATTGCATCTCTTTTGACGACAATTAGTGATATCCCGTACTTAGGATCACGATTTCCCGCATTTTCCTTGATGATGCTATGATGAACGTACATATGAAGGCACACAAAGTACAACTTTTATTTGAACCCACATGGGTATTATTACAATATCAATTACAACAAATGAGTACTTTTTCATTCAGTTAGAATCGAATTATTAAGTCTGTCCGTAAACAACCTTATGCTATCGTCGCGGACCAGAGGCGGTCCGCAGGTTAAGAAACGCTGTTATATATGATTCTTTCTCTCTTTCTTCTTCCCTCTCCACGTACAACCTGGTTCCGAGTAAGGCGTTACATAGCCTTCACATTACAAACTCGGAGACGCAATTTAAGCGTCTTTGTTGCATTCATCGTCGTTAGATTCCCCCCAAGTTTGACGTTCGTCTAGTGTGCGCAATGCTTAACTCACAATGAAAAATTCCGTGGGAGGGGGGTCAACAAACCACTCAAGGACAACGTATAGTTCATGTATGTAGATGAGTCTTTAGAAGTTACCCGGAAAAGTGTTTATGAAAGTCTCATTCAGTATTAGGAAAAATCACCAGGAACCATTGTGTTTCGTACCCTTCAACCCAAAATTTCATCCATCCATGTGATGATGATGATATAGACGTGCATCGCACGCATGAAAACACGCTCTTCATGGGAATTATAACTTATACTTATTGATACGTATAAAATTATCCGACAATCGGGGAAATGGACAAAATTCGGAAATGCACTACCTTAAAATAAAAATGGAACACCTTGAACGCTTTGCATCTTTCTCTCTTCCCCATACATGTCATTGAAAAATTTCAGATCGAAAACATCACTCTTTCAAGGTGTTGCATTTTCATTCTCCGGTTTTGTAGTATACAGTCAAACCTCGTTATTGCGTCACCCGGTTAACACGTCACTCCGCTTACTGGATCACTTTTTGGAAGTCCCAATTATCCTCAGGCAGGAATTGTCACAGCTATGGCTTACACCGTTTAACGAGTCACTCCACTTATCAAGTCATATTTTTGCTCTCCCAAGAGTGACTCATTAACGAGGTTTGACTGTATATCATCAGCGTGTGGGGGATTGCTCAGCGCAATATCCGAAATACATGCAACGAAATCGTGATAGAAATGTATACGAGTAAAGGTGCTGCCACCTAGCGTACCAAACAAAAGTACAAAATAGGTAAATATTTCTTAAATTATATGACTGATACTCACATGAATATAAACATATTAAGAGAAAGTTAGAGAAAAAAAATTAGTTAGGGAAATTATCAGTATTCGACATTCGAATTTAGTTTATGTTCGTATTCGTTAAAAGTAATTTCGCATGATGAAAAAAACAAAAAATAATAATTATTTAATTATTTCTTTACATACTTTAATTCTATACAATCCGAGCTTCAAATTTATAAGGGGTTCGGACAAACAAAGTGACTTGTGAGTTCCATCATCGATTAAAAACATGAAAGGACTTTCTATAAGAATCAAAATGCCATACGCAACTTCCTAATTCTGCACGTCCGAGACACAGTGAACTACGACCCTGGAGGACGAACCATCCATGAAAAACCCTGGTCTATTCTGAATATGACTTTGAGACCAATTAAAAATGTCTGCGGGCACAAAGAGGGAACACTTTTGACGTCGAAATCGTGAAATGTTAAGTCTCCATAGCCATCGAGAGAACTACAGCAAAACCCCTCTTATAACGGACACCCCCTTCATATGCGGTCACAGCTCTTTTACGGCCAAATAATATTTCCCCCTTGTACAACAAAAGTATGTATTTCAAATCCCACATTAATGGTCACCCCCCTTTTTTACGGACGAATTTCTTTGTCCCGCAAAAGAGGATTTACTGTATAATATTGATTAGGACGATTTGTGGCTCAAGGACATTAATCTTTTAGACTTTAAACACGACTATAAAACCTGCTTCAACCTTTCTTATACGCATACAACGCGCATGCACAACACATCTGTCTTTCCCCATTTTCACAAGCTCTAACGAACAAATCGTCAGATAACACCTTTTTAAGGCAGAAAACGACATAAACGTCAAATTACGGTACTCACGCAAAATTTGAGAAACATTTTGAGAATATATACCGTAATAAAAGAGATGACATATACCATAATTATTGATGAAACGTTTGTCATGTCCAAAAAAAGCAGTGCAGTATTAACACAATAAAAAAAGTTGTTAGTAGAACCGAATCCAATTCACAACCACCGATTGATTGAAAGCCAAGAGATATTTCAATTCAAAATATATAATTGCTATATTTCGGCAATCAAAATACCACGAATCAATGAACGTTACCCGTCTAATTGAGATATTATGTATATATATATGCATTGCAAACATTCCCCCGATGGCGGAGGAAAAACCCTATAAAATAGGACCCGATATGCGAACATGTGGGAAATCCTAATGTCAAGGATTTCTAAGCAGACAGAGTCCACGAAATAGGTCATGTTTGTGGAGCGACACATTTTTTGATCAATTAAAGGTTCAGATCGCACTTTCTCTGTCTCTATTAAAACAAAATCGGGAATAACTCGATGGAATTTCCATCGGTTTTTTCCCAATGAAGTAATAAATATGGCAGTGGAAATGAATTATATTATTTAATTATGTTCTCGACCTCACTTTGGACGAATTGCATCAAGCTTCATTCAACATCGCTCATGCTTAAATCACTCGTACCGTCCATAATTTCCCCATCATTCATTTGAAAGAAGGTAATAAATGATATCGAACGAGTTGTCTCTTCTTGACGTTAAAAACCTTGAGAAATGAACACAAACGTAGAAATTTTTTTTGAATTAATTAGCTTCTGTTTTAATCTTGTTGCTCTCGTAGATACCAGTATGTTACGCGTGCTGTCTCCATCGCGTTTACAATACATTCTAATTGAAAATCTTCTCCATGGATAGAAAAAATGAGCTGTAAATAACAAGCTTCTCCCCCATCATTTCCAGCAGCTATCTGTATATTCAGTTTACCTCTCGTATCTGATCAGCACCTCATAGAAGGCCTCCGCAGTCTGCTTGTGACGTCGGTAAGCAGTCCATTCTCCCCTTAGAATATTCAGAGGAAAAAATTCCCTGCTCGTGCCAGTATCATCGTTGTGTGCCCGTGTGGCATGGTGGTAAGATGCTCGTCTACCATCGTGAAGGTTGTTGTCAGGGTCCCGGGTTCGAACCCAAGGGAGGAGGATATCGATAAGGTATTTTCCCTAACGAACTCGAGGCGACCACCGATAGACAGCGCCTTCACTTCCAACCCATCTCACTAATGGCAGTAAATTGCACTGTAGCGATATGGCCAGAGTTGGTGTTTGGTGAAGTAGTATCATCGTTGTAAAGAAAAGAAATGATCGGGCTCAGAATTGGCGATTTCTATGCCCCACATCCAATCACTATGCGGCGGTATTTGTGAGCCAGTGCCAAATAAGAAGAAACGAAATAGGATGCTGTGTTTCAAAATGTGGCAAACTTGCTAGGTAGTCTGAATGACGTTCATGGCAAACAGTGCAGAGGCCTTCTATCTCTAGGAGGTGCTGATCTGATTGATTAAGGTCAAACGGGGAAAATACTTGTAAATATTTTTAGAAAGTTCTTGTCTTTTACAATTTGTGTAGTTTTACTTTTGCATCAGACAAGATTCATCACCATAACGAATGGTTTCGCTGTCGTTAAGTCAGAGGTTCTTAACGTTTTCTAGCCCTGCTATCCAAAATAAACAAAAAGAAAAAAAATATCATGATCGTGACCCATTGTTGCCAGAGCCGTAACTAGGATTTTTGCCGCGCGGGAGAAACATAATTTTGCCGCCACAGCAACATTAAAATTCGATAATTCTATAACGGTGTTCTTTGTTGCAGCCTAAAGTTGCCGCCCAATAAATTTTCTCGCCTGGGGGCCTCCCACCCTTTGAAACCAAAAAAAAAAAAGTCGTGACCAATAGTTCTCACAAAAGAATCTCTGACTGCAATTGAATTTTTATGACCCCCATATCGGAAGCACATCCCAATCAGTTTTCGGGTCGTGACCCATCACTCTCTCATCCCACTCTCCGAGTGGATTTGTGCGATCCATCCCAAAAGCCCTTGAGAATCAAGTTTGTGTCTGGACCCATTGCTCAAGAATCCCTTTCTGTACGACCATTGACGTAAAGAAGGGGGGGGGGGGTTGAACCGAGATTATAGTGTTATTTTGCAGGGGAACCCCCCTCCCCCCACACTTTCAGAAAGAAACGGAACCCTCCCCCGTTAGAAAATCCTGCTATGCGTACGACACATTTTAGAAGTCCATGCGAATCAAGTTTAGGTCGTGATCCATAGCTCAAGAGTCACCAACTGTTAGGGGATTTGACTGACCCATCTCGGAAACCCCCCCCCCCCCTGTGACCTAAGTTTGGGTCGTAACTCGTAGATTAAGGACCCCTGCGTTAAGTGATCCTGCTAAATATGGGTGAATAATCATCTTCCAATGAGCGTTTTGAACCGAGAATGACATCTATCACGCATGCGCAAAGTCTGGCCTGCCAAATGGTTCCATCCTGCCCGCAATGGGTATTTCTTCAGATAGAAAAGTACATTCATACCACGATAAATACCCAGGCTGACCATATTTTGTTCATATAAGTATGGGGGAATCGGAATATGAGTCATCGTCAATTATTACCAAAAACATTCTCAAAAGCAAATGAAATTTCCAATTAGAGCCAAAAATTTTCAAAGGCAAAAATGAAGTTCTTAATCACAGAAAAAATATTCCTTAACCACGTCACGTACGAGCTTTTGACAACAAAATTAGAATCTTAAATTCGTGAAATTATTTCTATTTCACGAATGGGCGATAAATCTGGTAACCTTGTCCTAACCTAACAGCACGGTAGAAAAAGGAAGGGGGGAAAGGAAATCTTTCGCTAATTATGTGTGGTGCTTATTGCAATGCATCGCGTGCTTTATTGCGTGTAGTGCACTGCATGTTGTTGCGCATTGCTTATTGTGCCGAATTGCCGATAGTGGTGCATTGCGTATGGTGCTTTATTGCTTATTGTTGTGCACTGCATATAGTGGCACATTTCTTATTATGCTGTGTTGCTTATTTGGTGCACTGTGTATAGTAGTGTATTGCTTATAGTGATATATTGTTGGTATAGTGATATATATTAATGGCGCCACTTTGCGTATTATGCTGTATTGCTTATTGTGATGTACTGTATATACACTCATGTCCATAAATTAAGGATAATGCCAGCTCCGGCAAATAAAGGTTCAGAAACAAAACAAACGTTACCTAATCATAAAGACCATTTATTAAACAAAAGATAAAGAACAAAAACGATGGTGCATGTATGATACCATTCATAAAAACTACGATTTTTGCTCCCTGGAGCAATTGTAAAAAATATCTCCTTTACAAAAACTTTCTATTACATGGTTGGTATGATGGTTAATACATTGTATGTCTCCCATGCGATGAAATACAGTCCGTACAACGCCTAGGCATGCTGAGTATCAAATTATCGATCTGATCTTGGGGAAGATCACTCCACTCAGCAAGCAATGCTCTCCGAAGTTCCGGTACACATGTAGGAGGTGGTTGACGGGCTGCAACTCGTCGGCCAAGCATGTCCCACACATGCTCTATCGGATTCAAGTCAGGTGAGAATGCTGGCCATTCCATACGGGTTATATCCTCAGATTCAAGGCATTCGTTTACGATGTTTGCTCCATGAGGACGGGCGTTGTCATCCATAAACACAAATTCTGCGCCCATGGCACCCCTAAACAAACGTACATGTTGTTCCAGAATGATGTCATGATAAATTTGGGCTTTCATGGTTCCGGTTTGAACATGCAGATCTGTTCTGGAACCCAGTATAATTCCACCCCAAACGAGCAATGCTGCACCACCGTAACGGTGTCGTTCAATGATGTTGTCTTGGTGGTAATGGGTAATTGGCGTTCTCCATATGAAAGTCCGACATGAATCGGACTGAAAGCTAAACCTGGACTCGTCGGAAAACATCGCACAAGCCCACTGTGACGATGTCCACATTGCATGTTCTCTACTCCAAGCTAATCGCTGCCGACAGTGAGTTGCCGTGAGCGGAACACATCTGACAGGCCTGCGAACATATAGACCAATATCTCCCAAAGTTCTGTACACGGTTTGCCTTGAAACTGTGGTACCCGTGGCTGCAGATAGCTGACGAGACAGGTCGGATGCTGTGCTCCGTCTGCTTCTTTTGGCAGTTACTGCCAAATACCGGTCTTCATTCGGCGTTGTAACTCTGGGGCGACCTGTACTGTAACGTCTACTGACATTTCTGTTATCTTGGAATCGTTGCCAAAGCCTAGAGATGACACTTTGGGCAATTCCAAGTTCCTCGGATACTTCCATCTGAGTACGCCTACATTCCAGGCGGCCGATAATTCTACCACGTAAAAAATCACCCACATGCGTCCTCTGTGTCATAACTATTCGCTTATGGCACTGAGCGCCTTACAGAACTCTTGTGAACAATTTCACTTCTTTGCCACCATTCCTTTTATACCCTCCTCTTACACTCTCGTCATTGTGACGTACTATCGGCATCATCTGGTGGCTTCCCGAAATTTTCATATCATTCTTGCAGATGTATGTGACAATTCTACAGGTGAAATTTTTACTTTAGATTTCGATTTCCGTGTGATTCTGAATTATCCTTAATTTATGGACATGAGTGTGTATTGCTTATTGTGTTGTATTTCCGATGTGGGGCTTTGCGTTCTGTGCGGTATTTCTTATTGTGGTGCACTGTGTGTGTGTGTATGCGCGCATAGTAGTACCTTGACTATTATGCTGTATTGCCGACGATATATTGAGCATTGTGGTGCATTGAATGTTGTGACGTACCACATATATAATGGTGCATTCGCTATTGTTTTGTATTGCCGTTGGTAGTGCATTGCGTGTCATGTTGTTTTTCTTACCGCACACTGCATATAGTGTTGCATTAATTATTGTGCTGGTGGTGCATTGATTAATGGTGCATATTATTTTTAGTGGTGCATCCCGTATGTATTGTGCTGCATCAAGTTATTGTGGTACTTCGTTATATTATGCTGTATTGCTGATATCGAAGTTGGAGCGGGAACATGGCAATTGAATGAGTATTTTGCAGGAATCCGCATATCCTAATGAATATTTCGTTTGACGAAATAAAGAAGATATGACGAGTAGGTAGATTCATTGAAGGACATTAGGGAGGGGGACGCCCCTAATAGTTGAATGCCGAGGGAGTCGGAAGAAAGACCCCCCCCCCTTCCCAAAGTAATAAATAGAAACGAATCAAATGTCTGCAGTGGCACGTGCTCTTGACCTTTGGACGAAAATAAACGCAGAAACTCGTTCTCGTGTTTCGTTTTGTTTCTTTTCCTGCGATAAGTTGCCTGCGAAAGAGATGCAAGATTGAAATGATGAGATTGTGTAAAACGGGTTTCTTTTCCACGATTTGATCATCTATCGGTCCATTGAGATTGTCTCTCGCTTCTGATTTGTCGAGACGCTACAAGGAAACTCTGCCGGTATAAAATATTACTATAATCAAGAATGAATAAAAACTCGTCATTAATACACGGCTAGTTTCACATTCGTTCAAGTCATCGACCACAGGTGAGTGACTTGTTTATGTTTCAACGATAAACGTATATGTGTTATTTTGTGGTAGGCATTCTTAAGTTAATAATTATTTGATTTCATATTTAATGCGTTTTTATTCGGTTTTTCATCTTTGGGCATAGTGACTGCACGTCATGCGTCCGAGATTCGGGATCGTCCGCGTGGGAGACATACATTGTATATCCATGAATTCTTGGGAGCCCTCTCGTTTTAAGACCTCTTACAAAGTGTATTGGTGAGAGGCCAAGCAAACCGTTAGCCCTCAGATTTTTTCCGGTGTCTACGCCCAACATGGTGTAGGTAAGACGAACTTGTACCGAAAACCGTACAAACACAATCTGCATTGCGGTAATTGAATTTATGACTCAAAAATTAAAAACAATTAGGAACTCAAAAGAGTGACAAACTTGATGGAAAAATCCAAAATGTGGCGCCTGGGCTGGCCACATCTCCCTTCTCTGGGCTTTGTGGCTCTAGTAAGCCTTCTACCGTGGCCAGGTCAGGTCCCCTCTTCCAGGCTTGGTAGCTCGGGTGACCCCTTCGCGTCGATGTGGCCAGCCGGAGTGCTGGGCGACATATTCCCCCTCTCGGACCATTTCATTTCATTCCGTGCACCGCCCAGGATCTATCGACCATTGTCAATTTTAGCCATTGTCCCGGATGAGGGGGCTGGGCGTTGTCGGGTGCTTTATTATGCATATAAAAATATAAAATACATGAACATTGAATATAAAAACACATTAAAAAAAAAAGCATATACAGATTTAAATATTTCTATTATACAATATACACTGGTGAAATAAATTAAATACAAATACAAAAACAAATACAAATACAACGCCACAACAGGCAAAATGCCCAACGAGGTGGCTGATAAAAAGATGCCCATAAAAATATGGATGTCATACACCTCAAAAATACAGCAACCCCATTAAAAATGCAATTAACACAAATTATAAACAATATATACACATGATAAAATATTATACAATGCCCATAAAGAATACTTATGGTTGTCTTATTCTAAGAATGGATAGCTTCTCGATTTACCCGAACATGTTTATCGTATTTCTTTTTAAACGTGTAAATTGTGTTACAATTTACTACCTCCGGGGGTAAGCTATTCCATTTATTAACAACCCTATTAGAGAAAAATTCCCTGCGACACCATAACCTTGCATTGTCCCTCACCAATCGATACTGGTGTCCCCTTGTAAAAGCGGTTGATTGGCGGTGTACTAAAAGTTCATGGTCCATCCTATCCATCCCATTGAAAATTTTGAACACTTCGATCATATCTCCTCGACACCTGCGTTCATCCAATGTAAACATATTCAAAAAATGAAGTCTCTCTTCATAACTCAAGCCCTGTGTGCCAATAAGGACACGCGTAGCTCTTCTCTGCACCCCTTCAATCAAGTCTATGTCCCTCTGTAGGTATGGTCTCCAAAACCTTACCGCATACTCCAGTCCAGGACGAACTAAGCCTCGAAAAAGCGGAAGAATGACTTTAGGAGAACGCGAAGAGACCTTTTTGAAAATGAGACCAAGCATTCTATTCGATTTTTTGACAACCGCTGAACAATGTTCAGAAAACTTAAGTCGCTCGTCAATGAGAATTCCCAAATCGGTGACTCTAGTTGCATCCGGGATAGTGACACCATTCAACTCGTAAGAGAACCGTGGGTTGTTCGAACCAAAATGAGCGACCATGCACTTATCTACGCTAAACGTCATGCTCCATTCATTTGCCCATGCTGCAATCTTGTCTAAGTTGGTCTGGAGCAACTCCCTATCGCTTTCATTCCCGATTACCCCCATTAGCTTCACATCATCTGCGAATTTGCTAGTAATTCCATCGATACCCTGATCGAGTTTGTCGATAAAAAGTGAAAAAAGTATGGGGCCAAGGACACTTCCCTGAGGAACTCCACTTGTGACGTCTGTCCAACCAGAGAATTCCCCGTTCACCATAACTCGTTGCGACCTATCTCTTAACCACGATTCTATCCAATTCAGCAAGTTGCCCCCTATTCCAATCTCGTGTAAACGCTTCAAGAGTTTGCCATGTTGTACCCGATCGAATGCCTTCTGGAAATCAAGGTAAACAACGTCGACATTTTTGCTCTTACCCAAAGCCTTAGTCTCGTAATCATAGAAGCAAAGGAGGTTAGTTACACATGACTTCCCCTTCCTGAACCCATGCTGATTATCCGACAATACATTATTCTCGTCTATCCACTTCACAAACTGCCTTTTGATGATAATTTCCAAAATTTTCGAGAGGGAGCTCGTCAAACTCACTGGACGATAATTAGACACCACTTCTCTACTACCCTTCTTAAATATCGGAACAACGTTAGCCAGTTTCCAATCTCTCGGGACGATACCCTCAGCAACACTACTCCTGTATATCTGTGCGACTGGCCCCAACAATTCATTAGCACCTTCCCTGAGAACCCTGGGATAGATATCATCTGGTCCTGGTGCTTTGCTTGCACATACATTTCTTAGAAGATTTAGGACCTCCACGTATTCTACTTGAATATCGTTGAGGGTTTTATTACCCCATGCAACACTCGTATATCGAATATCATTATCTCCATTAAAAACCGACGCGAAAAAGTCATTGAAAGCACTACACATGCCTACATTGCTCTCTACCTTAGAGCCTCCTATCGAGAGGGGGCCAACTGTCCCCTTACATCCATTATTGACGTATCGAAAAAATGATTTTGGGTCAGAGCCAATGTTATCTGCCAACCTAGATTCAACTTCCTTTTTACTATCCCTTATCGCTTTCTTCAACAGTCTTCTTTTATCAGTAAACAATGATAGGTCACCACGTCCACTTTTATACTCTCTGAATGCTCTTTTCTTTTCAAGATAAAGGTTACGCACGCTATCCGTGAACCATAGAGGGTGTGATGTACAAACACGCTTTTTTCGAACAAAGGGTATGACGTCGTGCAAAACAGAGGACAGCTTCGTACTAAATTCTTCCCATTGACTTACCACCCCTACTGATTCCAACCGGTGTTTGAAAACTTCCGCTAACCTTCCTCTCAAAACATCAAAGTTAGTTCTCCGAAAACAAGGAACCAGTCTTTTGTTATCAACCTTACCCGAAGAAAAGTTACAGTGAAATCTGACGATACGATGATCACTGGAAGAAAACTCTTCCCCCACCGAAACATGTTCAACTAGATCCTCAGAACTAGTAAGAACTAAATCCAAAATAGCAGTACCCCTTGTGGCTTCTGATACATGCTGATACAAAAAATTATCGAGCACCAACTTAAGAAAGTCTCTTTCATACTGATTTCCAGATGAAAGGTTCTCCCAATCAATACCCGGGTAATTGAAATCCCCTAGTATGAGAACCCTCTGTCGCTTACACATGTAGGAAATTTCATCATGCATTTTGGCAATGTAGCTTTGATCCCTATTCGGTGGATTGTAACAAACCCCAACAATAAGTTTATGACGTCTTTTGCTCTCAAGTTCAACCCATATGGTTTCAATATCACTTCTCTGCACGTTACACTCTCTAGCCTTCAAACAGGATTTCACGTATATCAACACTCCACCCCCTTTCCTATCAGATCTATTTCTCAAAAAAGTATCGTATCCTGAGATGTGTAAGAAAGATTCATCCCCATCGTTTGCCCAAGATTCTGTAATGGCTATAAGATCCAAGCCCTCCACAACTATCATAGTTTCTAAAAAATCTTTCTTATTACCCAAGCTCCTGGCATTTATTAACACACATTTTAATTTGCCCGGTGGTTTGTTGTCAATCGAGAAGCCATCCAAGTCAGAGGTGGGTAATTTCAAGTCAGTACTGTTGTGATTATCATTAACTAACCCGCATTCCCGACTACGTGGTAAGAGAATTTGCATATTTTATCGAATTTCATGCAAAGAACTGAACTGAATGTAAAACCACTGCTTCTAGACAAAAATGAAAACCTTGTACGTCAAATACGTAAGCGTATACGTGTGTGTAGGCGGAGCCAGTAGAGAAACAGGCTTTATAAGCGCGCGTAAGTTAAGACGCATTTCGTTCGCTAGCACACCTCGGCGAATTTCTTGGTGTTATTTTGCAGCAATCGGTTAATTTCAAATTGTAACAATAAAAATGAGTACCACCAACGCTGCTGGTGGTTACCAGCCGCTGTGGTGGTCGAGTGGTTATAGTGCCGGACTCGTGATGCGAGGATCCGGGTTCGAACCCCACAGTGGTGGTCGGCTGAAGTTGGTTTTCTGTGGTTCCCAACTTCAAGGCGCAAATGCGAGCCGATCTCCCCGTTAAAAAGTCTCGCCACAGAGAGCAACAGTCCTACAACGGTAAGTCATTCAACCATAACACTTCACTCATAGTTAGTAAAACTGGGGGCAGATGACAGCACTACACATAACAAGCATTACACAGAAACAAACTATACGTCAGGTTGCACTACACGTACACGCACATTCCCGCATTTACCGATTCGTTGGGGGGGGTTCCGCGGGGGGGGGGGTGCATGTGTGGTGTAGCAGTAGTAAGTAGGGGCTCGGGGATCCATGATGTTCTTAAGTCAGCCACCTCGTTGGGCAATTTGCCTGTTGTGGCGTTGTATTTGTATTTGTATTTGTAACGTTTAGGTGATGGAATGAGGTGGCGAATTGTGGGGAAGCTAGAAGCACGCCAATCTCAAGTACAGATTTGTAGAGAGTTCTTATTTAACGCCCAGCGTCGTGTGTAAATTATGGAAACAGTTCCAGGATACCGGATCCATCGAGAGAAAACCTGGGTAAGGTCGTCCAAGAGTCACAACGGCCAGAGAAGATCGTCATTTGTCGATTATAGCGAGGCGTAACAGGAGTGCTACAGCTTCTCAGCTCTCTCGTGACTTGTATGCAGCCACAGGAACCCGTGTATCAAGGGTGACTGTTTCCAAAAGACTTCATGAGAGAGGGTTGTTTGCAAGAAGACCTGCTGTTTGCGTCCCGCTCACTTCTACGGACAGGCGAATCCGTTTATCATGGTGCAGAGAGCATAGAGATTGGAGTATGAATCAATGGGCGACCGTTCTCTTCACTGATGAGTCCCGGTTCAGCCTAAGCACCGATTCTCGCCGTACGTTCATATGGAGAGAATCAGGGGCTACCTACCCTCCAATGTCCGCGAAATCAACCATTATGGCGGAGGAGGTTTAATGGTCTGGGCAGGCATCATGTTGGATGGCCGCACACCTCTTCATGTCTTTGAAAGAGGCACTGTGACTGGTGTGAGGTATAGGGATGAGGTCTTGGAGCCCTATGTTCGCCTTTTCAGGGGTGCAGTTGGCCCTGAGTTCATTTTAATGGACGATAACGCGAGGCCACATAGAGCTCTTCTGCTCGACGATTTTCTAGAGAGTGAGGATATTCGCCGGATGGATTGGCCAGCCAGATCTCCAGACCTTAACCCTATAGAGCATGTCTGGGACGCTCTGGGGAGGGCAATTGCAACTCGCAACCCCCCTCCGGGTACCATCCAGAGAATGAAAACAGCGTTGCTGAACGAGTGGGACCAATTACCACAGGAAATGATAAACTACCTTATTTCAAGTATATCTGTAAGAGGGGACCATACCCCCTATTAACCCATCTATTAACAATTTTTTTTGTTTATTCTGCAACCGCTGTTTCATACCTTCCGACTCCAACGAGTGTTACGCACGATCATGCGTATGTATTGCAATTATTGAATGGTTATTTGTTTTGTATTGTATCAATGTATGTACATATCAAATTTCATTAAAATCGGTACAGTAGTTCTAGAGATAATCGACCAAGTCTGCAAATTCTCTTAATTTCTTACACCAGTGTACAATTTATTCCGATGAGCTCTTCTGATGTCTTTTTTAGCTTTATTGAGCTTGAGCCCTTTGTTTTTTTCTGTGGCCAAGCGGCAGGTCCTGAACCACGTTTTCCCTCATTATCTTGTTGGCTCGGGTGGGCCTCCCCCGTGGCCGCCAGGTCCTGGACTACACGTTTTTTCTTGTTGGCTTGTTGGCTCGGGTGAGCCCTCCGCCGTGGCCAGGCCAGGTTCTGGACCACGCGTCTTTCCTTGTTGGCTCGGGTGAGCCCTCCGCTGTCGCCAGGCCAGGTCCTGGACCACGCGTCTTTCCTTGTTGGCTCGGGTGAGCCCTCCGCTGTCGCCAGGCCAGGTCCTGGACCACGCGTCTTTCCTTGTTGGCTCGGGTGAGCCCTCCGCTGTCGCCAGGCCAGGTCCTGGACCACGCGTCTACCCTCGATGGCTTGTTGACTCAGGTGAGCCTCCACCGTGGCCAGGCCAAGTTCTGGACCACGCGTCTTTCTTTGTTGGCTCGGGTGAGCCGTCCTCCGTGGCCAGGCCAGGTCCTGGACCATTCGTCTTCCCTCGTTGGCTTGTTGGCTCGGGTGAGCCATCCTCGGTGGCCAGAAGCGAGTCTCCCTTCAACAAATTTTATTTCGTGGCTTTCTTGCAACGATCGCAAATTCGTCGCATTTCCTTTGTGAATGCGTTGAAAATATCTTTTGATTGTATTTCAATAAAAAAGTATGTCTTGATCAGTTCTTTATTACGCAATAGTTTTAAATCGTTTGTTCATTTTTGTTGCAGATGTAATATGGCTTCCATAGCGATGTTCGTATCACAGATTTTGTTTCTGGTCGGAACATCAATCGCAGCGATCACACCTCAGCTAGCGGCAATCTCGGTTGAAAATGATTTCTTCACGGTGGCCGTTTTCGAGCACGTCAGGCGAGGCAATTTGAGCACCGACACGCCGGCTGAGATAATCGCCGAGAATCTCGATTATTTCAGCAGAGCGGCTGAAGTCGCGAGTTCGAAGGTATGTTCCGACATTTTTTTTATGCTCTCTTATATAATTATGAAAAAAAAAAATCAATAGACATAGTCAGTACCGCACTTATCTTCAACCAAAGCTGAGTTGAAGTTGAATCTTTTACCCAGTTTTGGGCTCCAATAAACTCTACTACTACTACACCATACGTACACTTCGTCCACATTCCTCTGTGGAACCTCTAACAAATTGGTATATGTTGGAATGTGCGAGTACGTGTAGTGAAATCTGACGTGAAGTTTGTTTCTGTGTAGTGCTTGTGGATATTACGACATCAGATTTTTCGCCATTCCCCCCCCCCCCCCACAATCAGCAATGGGGGGGGGGTAAAAAAATGGCGGAAATCTGCTGACGTAATATTTGAACGGCTTCTAAGACCTTGAAGAAAGATACACGCGTGTTCACAAAACAAAGATTTACAACATTGTGTTCCCAAGTTGGTGATGCGGGAATGTCCAAGAGAGAGAGAATGTCACTTCGTTATTTTTTTTTTCCAGGGAGCTGATATGATTGCATTTCCTGAATATGGTTTCTTCCCATTCATAGAGAGACGAAAAGACATGAGAATGTATCTGGAGACGATACCAGACCACAAGCTTGCAAAGTGGAACCCCTGCACAGAAACCGAAGAATTTTCCCAAAGGCCCATTCTACGCAGACTCAGCTGCATAGCGAGAGAAAACAGAATCGTGGTCGTGTCTCCCATGGGTGACATACGGCCCTGCACCAAAGAACAGCACAGCAAGTGCCCGGACGACGGTTTCTGGCAGCATAACGCATTCGTCGTGTTCGACCGAGACGGGACACTGATCGCAGTCTCAAGGAAGGAACACCTATTCTTCGAGGAAAGCATGGACCTACCTCCAGTAGCTCAGGACCCCTTTTTCACCACTGACTTCGGCAATTTCGCCATGTACATGTTTTTCGACAGTGTATTCAAACCGATGGCTCTTGCCAGCAGAAACTCCAGCATCGACGCTATCGTCTTGTCCAGCTTCTGGGGGTACTACCTACCGTTGCTCACCTCAATCCAGCATTTCTCTGCGTGGGCTATTGGAAACGATGCCAATTTGATTGTTTCAAACATGCAACAACCTGGCTGGATCACGGGCAGCGGCATTTTCGCTGGGAAAATGGGTGCCTTGAAATACACTTTCAGTAACGACAACCAGTCGAAGCTCATCGTTTCAAGACTTCCGAAGAACCGGAACCGAAATCTCAATACTTTCCACAACGACGAAGCGAGCATAACTGTCATCACAAGCAATGAAACGAAGCCCTACGACGTTGACGAAGAGGACGAGGGACGGAACATTCCCGATGTATGTTTCTACGAAGTTCTGCGGGAGGACAATAGTAAAGGTTACAAATGTTTCCAACAACCGATGACGAATTACACGTTCAAAAAACTGATCGGATCGAATGGGGTCGTTGAAGCCTGCAACAACGGCCTATGCTGTAGGGCGACATACGATGCAGCATCAATGGACGAATCATTCTACCTTGGAGTGTTCAATGGCTCTATCAACTCATTCGACCGCTATTTCTGGTGCAAAGAGGTCTGTTTTATTGTCCGATGCGACAATTCCAACGGATCCGAGTGCAACACATTCCCGGCCCACTCCGGGACCGTCTTCAGGAAACTCGAACTCAGCATGAATTTAACGACGGACTTCGTGTATCCGTCCGTCCTGAAAAGTGGGTTCCGATTAGCTCCGGTCGAGGAATGGAATTTCAACGTCGTAAAGAACAACGGCGGCTATTCCGGACGATTGACTTATGAAAGCGACAGCGACAAACCCATGGTAAACGCCGCTTTGAAAGGCAGATGCTACGATCGCGATCCTCCTTATAACAAATAGGTGAACGAAAGGATGAGAAGATAATCGAAACGTCATGACTAGAACCCGAGTCATATGCATATATGCGTATGCATTCGCATATTTTGGTCCTTTTTTAGCATTAATGCATATAAATACATAAAATGACAGAACTTTTAGAATAAGGGCATATTTTTTAAAGGTTTATTAACCGTTTAAGAGGTTTTTAAAATTTTCTTGATCCACGTTATAATTTTGAAACATTCACAAATTGTCACTTGTCGTCAAGAAGAATTATTTTTTTCCGATTGCAAGCTCAAATTCATCGCTTTTATCTCCCTCACTATGATACAAAAACACTTGCCATGACGTTTGTGGCTTTTTATAGGAAGAGAAATACTTTTCTTTTTTAAGAGAAAAAAATGTTTTGTATTATTTATATATATATATATATATATATATATATATATACTGGGTGTATAAATTTACTTTACTGTGCTGAAAGAAGGGGAAACACCCACAATCTATTTTTCTTGCTTCTTATCTAACCTTGAACAAGAGCTGACTCCGCCCACTGGCAGTTGATTGGTTGGAGGCAGAGAAGGAAAACGTGTTTTACGGTAAAAATACCTTCAACGCGTTTTTATAGAAGACGAAATATTTGATTTGTGGCCGAAATGAAGCAGATTAATTTTGATCAAACGTATCTTCGCATTGCCGCTGAAAGGGTTGAAGCTCTCTGTAACTTTTCTTATAATTCTACCAATGAATATTGCTTATAAATTAAAATATTTTCATAATATCGATTTTTTTGTTCCGCTGGTGGGATTCAATGAATTAAACAGAAGATATTTTCCAAATATCAACTGTTTTATTGTATTTCCAGAGATAGCATCAAAAGTGTTCAACGTATTGGCTTCGAAATTCTTTTTTTACTGGAATTTCGTAAGTACGACTGAATAGAAATCGAGAAAGCCTAAGTATAAAATGTATGTACAAGTTATTTACATGTGCAGAATGTACTGGCGGGGCAATATAATATGCGGGGAAATATTTTTGCAAATTACCATGTAGTAAAAAATGTGAAATATCTGTTTTTTTATACGTGTTGATTTTTTTTTACGCATATTTTCTCCTTTTTTGTACGTATTTCCGAATTTTTAATTCAGAATTTTTTAGTGCATATTTTAAATTTTTTTAATGTGTATTCGGTATTTTTAAGCGAATAGTTGCATATTTTTAGCTCATATTTTGACACTCTTTTTTAATGCATATAATTCTGGCACAAGTCATGATAATGATTCAAAGATGTTTTTAGGCACACGGCACATATTTATGTTTCTGAATGTTCCTCGTCATTCACGTAATGACGATCAGCGTATCTGTAATCTAGTAATGCATACTATTTATAATAAAAGCAGTTCTGAGCCAAATTGTCAGTGATGTAATTTTATTTTCCCGTATATTCCAATAATTATTGCGTATTACACATTATTCTCACTGCCCATACCTCTGACACAAAAATTTTGTTCGCCTCAGATGTTCCAAATTATCCCTCCTTTCTTTGTACGAAGCTGACCTGATTGTGTTTCGAGAATATGGATTTTTCCCAACGATGGGTGAACGGGAAAAGCTGAGACCTTACCTCGAGACGATACCGGATCACAAGCTTGTGAAGTGGAACCCTTGTCTACAAACAGAAGTATTTTCCCAACGTCCGATTTTACGTAGATTCAGCTGCATGGTGAGAGAAAACCAGATTGTGGTAGTTTCTGTCATGGGCGACATACAGCCGTGCACCAAACAACAGCACAGCAAGTGCCCAGACGACGGTTTTTGGCACCACAACGCCAACGTAGCTTTCGACCGCGGCGGAACGTTGATCTGTGTCTACAGAAAAAAACGTCTATACTTCAAGAAAGGAATGGACCTTCCCATTACTGTCCAAGATCCATCTTTCACAACAGACTTCGGCACTATCGACAGAGACCTACACGTTCCGGGAGCTGACCGGAACGGAAGGGACCGTCGAAGCCTGCAATAACGGTCTGTGCTGTACCGTGACGTACGAGGCGGATTCGATGGACGAGACGAGTCTTTCTACCTGGGGGTCTTCAACGGCACCCACAACTCATTCGACCGCTATTACTGGTGCGAAGAGAAATGCTTCGTCGTTCGGTGCGATCATTTCAACGGCTCCGAATGCAATACATTCCCGTCGCATTCCGAGACCGTCTTCACGAAGCTCGAACTGAAATCGAACTTCACGACGAGCTTCGTTTATCCATCCGTCGTGAAACGTGGATTTCAATTGTCACCCGTCGACGAATGGAGTTTCAGCGTCGAAGATAATATCGACGGAAGCTATTTCGGACGACTGACCTACGAAAGTGACAGTGACAATCCTATGCTCGTTGCCTCGTTGAATGTCAGGTGCTACGCGCGCGATCCTCCCCCCCCCCCCCCACCATACGTCAGATAATTTAAAAACTGTATATACAAACCCGGTCTATCACCATGATAACATTTTCGGGTAAGTGTCCGTCCACTGTAAAAAATAAATGGTTTTTTTTTCGTACCGGCTCTCATTCCAAATAACATGAGATTGAACAGCTATAGCTCAGTGGCACTGACATGAAGAAAACACTGAGGAGGCTGAAAGTTGTCATTCCCCCTTCCCATATACGAGACCCAAGCGTACGCAGGATGAGGGGGAATGCGTTTGATTGAGCATTCATTAATTATTCAGTGGGCTCATGCCCCCCCCCCCCCACAAAATTTATTGGAGGGCTCAAATAGCCTCAGCCCCTCAGGTTCCGGCATCTATGTATAGATTAATGACAATTATGCAGTGGTTCTCAACCTGGGGCCATATGACCCCCCCCCCCCCCCTTGCAGTGCTGGGGTATTTTTGAGGGAGGCCACGGGTGAAAGTCAGGTGGAATGAGAGGCAGGACATGTGGAGAAAGGGGGAGAGATGCGAAAATATAGTTTTCAAGTCAAATATGTAGGGAAAAAATATCACTACTTTCAGTATTCAGCAGTGCTGTCCATGGAATCGGGGCATTTCAAAGCATGCTCCCCTGTATGGCTGACTTGGTTGCCCTCGTATCCATAGGGAGCTTACATGGTAAGAGCTGGTACTGTGATTCTTGGATGTAAATACATAAGCTGTTACCGTTATGCTTTCTGCTGAGTAGACGGTCTCAGCTCAGAATATGATTTTGCCCGGGGACTCGCTGAATTCTAGTTCAGGGTGGGCGCGGACCCATAGATATGAGCCGGGAAGAGCGATTTGTTGTGTAGGTTCGTTGGATCGTATCATATATTTTACACAGACCTCATGTATTAAATTCATTCTTCTTGAGGGAGCGATGATCACACCCCCACTCTTCTGGATTCGTGCCAGGATCAGAGATCGATCGAGTTTTCCTGTTCATTATAAATTTAGTTTTTATTAAATTCGATTCGACACAAGGGTCTCGCTTCTGCATGGGGCGGGGGGGGGGGGAACACGAGAAGAAAATATGCTCCAAAAGGGGTGCGAGCACAGTTTAAATTATGGGTGAGATCCACTGCAATGAAGCGTTGTCTGCGCGGGGAACCGTTCAGGGTCAACTTTGGGGCAGAACACAGAACTTGTATCTTCATTTCATCATTTTTGTCCCTCTACGGTCATTTTCAACAAACTTAAAAAAACAATGTCGATACAGGCATTTAGGGGTCATTAAAGTATTACGTCAGCATCGGGGGGGGGGGGGTTCAGATTTGCTGACTTTTGATGACAAGGAGGGGGAGGGGGTTTGAAGGGTGCATCAACCACACCTTTCTGAAGATATGAAATATTCAAAGCTGCTGACGAAATTTTGCTGACGGGGGGCAGTGTTTTGCTGACAAGGGGGGTGGGGAGAGGGTCAAAAATAACTGAAAATCTGCTTACGTAATACTTGAATGGCCCCCTTATGGCAGGAAAAATTCAAAAAAGGCGTTTTTACGGAAAAAGTTTGAAAGTAGGAGAAATTGACATTTATGGCATTTAGCTTGAAGTTCCGGGCTCGAGTCATTATGCATAATCGCTGTTAATAGTGTTAGCCTTTTTTTTTTATTTTCCAAATTTACCAACGACGCTTGTGTGTGTGTGTGGGTATCATACATATATTCGCCGGTAATAAAGTCATAAATTCAACAAAGTTACCAAGATGATTAGTAAGTATGAGTAATTACTGCTTATTATGCATAATAAATGATTTATCACATTTACCGTAACATACAGCACTTCATTTCTCTCATGATAACTGTATGAATATAAGTTGAATGATGCTCAATCCAGGTAGTTATCCTTTAGTGATCTCGTGTTTCTTAACCATTATTTCATGCTCAATCCAGGTAGAGCATGAAATAATGGTTAAGAAACAAAAAAAGATCTTCCGCACGAAAAATGAAAATTCAGGCATCATTTTCACCTCAAATATGGAAAACGGGTGGCAGCATCATTATAATGCGAAATCTGCATAACTCTGACATCATAGATACGTCAATACCTCACAAAAACACTGAAGGCGTCATTCAAGTATTACGTCAGCATCGATGGAGGGGAGGGGATTCCGATTTGCTGACTTTTGATGACAAGGGGGAGGGGGCTTTGGATGATGCTTACGTCATCAACCACCTTTTATGAAATATTCTTAATGACATCTTATTCGGTGCGCCAAAAACGGGGAAAAAAAAGCTTTCGATAGTTATTGGGCACCTGAACTAACATTCTACCTATTGATAAGTTCCCTACAGAGCCACTTTAGTGATCTCTAAATGTTTCATGGATCCTTCGAGTGCTCTGGAAATGTTTCTGGGCCGCTTAAGTGCTCTGGAACTGCGCCACATGTCACTCAAGAGATCTCTAAATATGCCACGGATCGTTTAAGTGTTCTGTAACTGTCGCGGGTTACTTAGGTGATCTTCACGCAGTCTTCGAAGTCCAGTTCCCCCATCGCGCAGGCGTTCCCTTTTTGCCTATTACGCGGACAGCGCCATCCAGTGGTGGACGTTGTCGCCACAGTGCATCTTCATATACAAGTTGTATATGAGAGAGGGAAAAGAACGCACAGGGGGAGAAAAACAATTATAAACATTTTGTTGAAATATGGGAGAATAAGAAAGAAGAGGGGGAGGGGAAGGGCGAAAAAGAAATCTTGCTCCCTTTCATTTCTGAAATACGAACAAGGGAACCAATTTTATCGTTCATACTTATGATACGAAGGTTTTAACAACTGGCTGTTGCGAAGATATATTTCGGAAAGAGAGAAAATTCAACTGCCCCTGCGGGGAATCGGACCCACGTCCTTTCACTTTCCGGGTGAACGCCCTAGACCACTAGACTACAGAGGCACCGAATCTCTCAATCTTTCCTTGGAGCTCGTGCACACTGAAAAGGACCGTACATGGACGGCCGGACCAGACAGGCCAAGCTCACAACTGCTGACGCTGCCACCAGATGGCGACTTATACAAGGATGACGTCACTCTCCGCTACCATACGAAGGTTTTAACAACTGGCTGTTATACAAATACAAATACAACGCCACAACAGGCAAATTGCCCAACGAGGTGGCTGACTTAAGAACATCATGGATCCCCGAGCCCCTACCTACTACCGCTACACCACACATGCAAACCCCCCCCCCCCGCGGAACCCCCCAACGAATCGGTAAATGCGTTAATGTGCGTGTACGTGTAGTGCAACCTGACGTATAGTTTGTTTCTGTGTAATACTTGTTATGTGTAGTGCTGTCATCTGCCCCCAGTTTTACTAACTATGAGTGAAGTGTTATGGTTGAATGATTTACCGTTGTAGGACTGTTGCTCTCTGTGGCGAGACTTTTTAACGGGGAGATCGGCTCGCATTTGCGCCTTGAAGTTGGGAACCACAGAAAACCAACTTCAGCCGACCACCACTGTGGGGTTCGAACCCGGATCCTCGCATCACGAGTCCGGCACTATAACCACTCGACCACCACAGCGGCTTCCTGTTGCGAAGATATATTTCGGAAAGAGAGAAAATTCAACTGCCCCTGCTGTACGGTCCCTTTCAGTGTGCACGAGCTCCAAGGAAAGATTGAGAGATTCGGTGCCTCTGTAGTCAAGTGGTCTAGGGCGGTCACCCGGAAAGTGAAAGGACGTGGGTTCGATTCCCCGCAGGGGCAGTTGAATTTTCTCTCTTTCTGAAATATATCTTCGCAACAGCTAGTTGTTAAAACCTTCGTATGGTAGCGGAGAGTGACGTCATCCTTGTAGATACTTATGATATAGATCGTCTCCATTTGTTGCCAAAATCCTGTACGTGAAGGAGTTTCAAATGAAACCACACATACATTCACACCCAGTTGAGCTTAGTGTAACATGGTTGACATGTTCGAGCACATAGGCAACAAGAAATGTTTTGTCTTCGCATACAAAGGAAAACCGATTGTCATACGCGATTGTCGGTGTCTTTTTTTATCAAACACCATTTGCTCTGTCACTGATGATAACATTCGCAGCTTGCTATCAATTCCCTTCGAGTTACGTTCGGCGCAGCCATCTTATCTCGCCCCACGACGACACTGTGCAAGAGAGCGCTCAGACGAAACTGATAGGAGTGTTAGGTGCAATCTTCGTAATATCCTTGAAAAATGGCTGCCAAAACATAGATGCATAAAGTGCAAGGTTACTGATAGCATCTAATAATAATAACATGATCACAACACAGCCGCACTACCGATAAGACAGAAGATCGCGACTTCGTGAATGCGTTGATCTCGGACCAACAGAGTGGGCATCAGACATGTTGGGATACGAGCTTCTCGTAAACCCGGCTGCGGTCTACGTCGCCGCTTCCGTCTTGGCTATTGTCCTGACTGCGGTGTTCTTGAGGAAATCCTTTCCAGGCCGGAAATATCCTCCGGGTCCGTACGGGTTACCGATCGTAGGATACCTGCCTTTCCTGACGGACAGGCCTTACCTGAAATTATGGGAACTCGGCAAGAAATATGGTCCAGTATTCAGGTAATATTATATATTTATTTATTTATAGAGTCCACGCCACATAATATGACCACATCGGGACTCGGGGTTTCCGATAACAACAACGAATGGTAACTCTATCCGAATAAATGCGCGTTTGCAAGTACGGTGGCCACACGTCCCGTTTGGTTTTACGGGATGTATGGTAAACGGGTATATTGGTGAAACAGGACAACTCTGCTTTTCTCTCCCACGGAATTGGTTGCAAAATGTTCAAAATAATTTTTTTGTTCTGTACCGAAACGGGATTTGTTTCCCTTTTAAGCTAATCCTGAAAATACTAAAATCCTGCATTTTCGCTGTTCAACCATTGTGACGCGTTGGAATGGAAGTGTCCTAATGGAGGCCGTTCAAGTCAGCAGATTTCTAGCTATTTTTGAACCAAAATGGAAAATTGTGGCAAAATTTCCTGAGCTCTGTCCCTGGGATCCGGAACTTTCTCCCCCGACATCTCGCCCCTGGAACGTTTCGTCCCCGTTACATTTGGCCCCCGGAAATTTCGCCCCTGACATTTCGCCCCGGTACATTTTGCCCCTGGTGCGTTTGGCCCCCCGAAAAATTCACACCTGACATTTCACCTGCCCTGAACGTATGAGTGACCGTATGAGTGATTGACTGTATGAGTGACCGTATGAATGATTGACCGTATGAGTGATTGACTGTATGAGTGACCGTATGAGTGATTGACTGTATGAGTGACCAAGTGAGTGTGAAATGAACTGTAGGAGTGCGTTAGTGACCGTACAAATGACTGAGCGAGTGGTAGAATGACTCACCACGGGGTGCCCGAGTGGCATGGTGGTAAGATGTTCGTCTACCATCGTGAAGGTTGTTGTCAGGGTCCCGGGTTCGAACCCAAAAGAGGATATCGATAAGATATTTTCCCTAACGAACTCGAGGCGACCATCGATAGACAGCGCCTTCACTTCCAACCCATCTCACTAATGGCAGTAAATTGCAATATAGCGATATGGCCAGAGTTGGTGTTTGGTGAAGTAGTAGACTCACCACGTGAGTGACCGTATCAACTAGTGTGCAATTGACTTTATGAGTGAATGACCGTATGAGTGACCACGTGACTGACCGAATGGCCGTATGAGTGAGCAAATGAATGACCGCATGAGCGACCAAGTGATTAACTGTATGAGTGATCAAGTGAGTGATAGTGGGATTGACCGTGTCAGTGACAAAGGAAGGAATTGAGCGATGGAACGTTTGAGTGAATAAGTGACTAACCGAATGAGTGACCAAGTGAGTGGCTAATTAAATACTGGTGTAAGTTTCCTAGTGAATGATTGAGCGTATGAGTGACCGAGTGGCTGACGGAATGAAAGACAGAGTGAATGCTTGAATAAATTTGCGAGTGACTGAGTGATTGAGCATATGAGTGATCAAGGGAGAGACTGAGTGATTAAACGTATGAGTGACCGAGTGACTGACCGCGTGAGTGACCGAGTGGTTAACTGCATGAGTGACCAAGTGAGTGACTGTATATGTGACCAGGTGAGTGACGGTACGAGTGATCAAGTGAGTGATCAAGGGACTGACCGTGTGAGTGACCAAGGGAGTTACTGAGTGATGGAACGCATAAGTGAATGTGTGACCAAGGGAGTTACTGAGTGATGGAACGCATAAGTGAATGTGTGACCAAGGGAGTTACTGAGTGATGGAACGCATAAGTGAATGTGTGACCAAGTGAGTGACTGCATGAGTGACCGAAAGATTGATAAAGTGAATGACTGCATGAGTGACCGAAAGATTGATAAAGTGAATGACTGCATGAGTGACCGAAAGATTGATAAAGTGAATGACTGCATGAGTGACCGAAAGATTGATAAAGTGAATGACTGCATGAGTGACCGAAAGATTGATAAAGTGAATGACTGCATGAGTGACCGAAAGATTGATAAAGTGAATGACCGTATGATTGACCCAGTGAGCGACTGAGTGATTGACAAAGTGAACGATTGAGTGATTGACAGAGTGAGCAATTGAGTGATTGGCAAAGTGCGAGGGTGGATTTGTCTGCAAAGATGATCCTCCTCATCCCCTCTCTTTGTATAGGTGGTTACGTAGACCAAGTGACTCACACTTTAATGGATTCTAAGAATTTAGAATTTTCAGTTTAAGCATAAAATATTTTTCCCAAATTTACGACTCACACTATCATTCATATATTCACTCATTCACTCATACGGTCACGCGTACGGTCAAGGTAGGCAAAATGACAGGGGTCAATTTTCGATTAACTTGATTACTCACTGAGTAACTCATATGATCACTCACTGGGTCACTCATATATTCAGGGCAGGTGAAATGTCCGGGGATAAATTTTCAATTCACTCGATCACTCATGTATTCATTCACTTGGTCACTCATGCGATCAGGGGAAGCAAAATGTCACGAGTAAATGTCCAACTCACTTGATCACTCATGTGGTCACTCACTTGGTCACTTGTACCATCATTCATATGTTCACTCACTTGGTCACTTGTACCATCATTCATATGTTCACTCACTTAGTCACTTGTACCATCATTCATATGTTCACTCACTTGGTCACTTGTACCATCATTCATATGTTCACTCATAGAGTCACGCGTACGATAAGGGCTGGCGAAATATCAGAGATAAATTTCCGATTTACTTGATTACTTACTGAGTCACTCATATGGTCACTCACTGAGTCACTCATATAGTCACTCACTGGGTCACTGATATGGTCAGGGCAGGCGAAAGGTCAGGGCGAAATTCCCGGTGTGAAATGTCCGGGGCGAAATTTCCGGGGGCTAAATGTACCGGGGTGAGATGTCAGAGGAGAAATTTCCGGGGAAAAAAAGTACTGGGGACGAAACGTGCCAGGGGCGAGATGTCGGGGACGAAATGTCGGAGGCGAAATATCGGGGGCAAAGGTTCCGTGAACACTGTCCCTTACCCTCCCTCTAACCCAGTTTCCCCAACCCTTTTTTGTCCCGCACACACACGCACGCACGCACACACACATCGGCCCCTTCTTCAGAAATTTTTTTTCTCCCATCTCCCAACGCAATCTTCGTTTAAAAATCAACCTCCCAATGCAATCAATAATAAGCCATGGAATCCTATGTTATACCCGTAGTTTCTATCGCCTCCCTGGAACATTCCATCGTTCCCAAGGGGGCGTTAACGCCCACATCGGGAATCACTGCTATAAGGAATGTTGGGATCAGAGACGTGCGCGCGGGGGGGGGGGGGGGTAACAATCAAAAATTCATTTTTTGGTGCAAAAATATTTCAAAAACAACTGAAATTTCGGAAGAAATGCATGTTATTATAATCGATTTCTGTTAATTTGAATGTAATTTGAAGGCTAAGCACTCCAAATTTCTCTTTAAGAAATTCGTTGCTACTCCCCCTCTAAGCCAGAGGTCTCGAACCTTTCTCTAGTCGCGAGCACTGACTGCACTCATTACCAAAAAAAAGAGAACCCTTACGGCAAGTTTGACATGCAAAGACATGAAATCAGGATGACATCAATCCTTGAATACAATTTGTGGAAGGTGTTTTAAATTGGAACGTTGATCAAGTGCTCGCGAGCACGAAATTGGACATCAGTAACGAGCACCCTGAGTATTTCAGGGAGTACTACGGTGCTGGCGAGCAACGGATTGTAGATGCTTGCCCTAAGCCATGTATGCTAAACCATGTCCTGCTGCTAAATGTAACCCTCGGGTTATCTGATGTGGCACACCACCACAAAAATAATTTTTAAAAATGAACTAAGCGGCACATTTACTGATCGCTCAAGTGACCCGTGGCACAATTCTGGAGCATTTGAACAGACCATGGGTCATTTTCAGATAACTCAAGTATATATATATATATATATATATATATATACGTATATATACACACGGATAACATTATCCGTGATTCTAATAAGCTTTGTCAGCTGTACTAGAATTGCAATTTAATCGTATGTTAACTCTGATTACAAACGCATCAAGATGACATTTGTTTTTTTTGGTGCAGTTTGAAGATCGGAAGCCGTTACGTGATAGTGATGTGCGAATTCGAAACGATCAAGGAAGCCTTCAGCCGGGACGCTTTCTTCGGAAGGCCTCCCGATTCGACCTTCCAGCTCCATCCTGAGACGATAAGTGAGTCCTTCTAAAAGTTTTTTTGGCTTAATAGAGTGTAAGGCAGCAATTGAAGGTACATCATGTGTGCATGAAAGTTACTTATTGATTCATTTGTCTCTGCAGAGATCGGTGCGATCCAGGACATGGGATTCAAGGAGCAGAGAAGATTCGCTCTTCACATACTCAGGGATCTGGGTTTCGGAAAAGTTTCCATGGAGCAGCACATGACGGTTAGGGATGTTTTCTTGAGCTCTTTACCATGCTTAGAACTTCCCATACATCCCAGATGGATTTCGGCCATAATCCCGGCGATCGAAATCCCGACAAGTCCAAATTCCCGACGAGCCACAATTCTGACAGCCGGCATCCCGATAGACCAAAATCTGGGTAAGCCATAGTTCCGACAAGTCCGAAGTCCCGACGAAACACAGACCCGACACCCTCAATCCTAACAAACAAAAATCCCAACAAGTCCGAATCACGACAAGAAACAGTTCCGACATTACTACTTACCCGTACATGCACCTCGTAAACATTCCTTTGAGGAATTTCAAACGAATTGGTACACGTAAGAACGTGCGTGTGTGTACATGCGTGGCCACAACGTGTTAATGTTACGGCCACGCATTTTCATCGTATCTTAATCTTCCCTAGGACGAGCTGTACGAGTTGCAGGCAATTATGCTTGTATCGTGCCGTGCTGCCATTGTCTTCTATATTTTGAAGTGAGAATAACAAGTGTCCGAATTTAAACAGCCACGAACACACACAGCTTCGACAGCCGAAATCACGACAGACAAAAATCCCGACGAGTCAAAATCTCCACAGCCACAAAATCCTGACAGACCAAAATCGCAACATGGCCAGAAATCCCGACAGACCAAAATACAGGGTGTCCCATAAATTTGTAAACAGTTTAAAAATTCATAAAAATTGAAAGAAATTTTATATTTGAATGCGGTTTGTGCAAAAAAAAAAAAAAAAAAAAAATAATTCTCGCGAAGAAGGGATTTCTAACTTTTTTGGTGCATACGCGATGTCAAAATTAGTTGAAATTTCCTTTTTTAAAGAGGACGCCCCTCATGAATGCAAGAGACAGAATTTCATGGAAAACTGCACTTATTTGCATGCAGGCAAATGTTTACTAGCATATATAATCACACAGCACTAGAATACTGTATACCTGTATTTCCTTCATTTTTTATGAATATTTAAACACCGCGTATATATACTCTAGTGCTGTGATTATGCTTGTAAATATTTGCCTGAGAGAATGCAAATAAACTTAATTCCCCGTGAAATTTTGTGATTTTGCTTTTTTTTTTACATTGCCCTCTATCGGCCAAAATTTGAACTGATTTTTTTTTTTTTTTTTTTTAATGTACAAATACATAAAAATAATTCAATTCATGAGAATAACTTTTCTGCAAACTGTATCAAAGTACAGTCAAACCTCGTTAGTGCGTCACCCGGTTAACACGTCACTCCGCTTACCGGGTCACTTTTTGGAAGTCCCAATTGTCCTCGGGCAGGAATTGGCACAGCTATGGCTTACTCCGTTTAACGAGTCACTCCGCTTACTAAGTCTTATCTTTGCTCTCCTATGAGCGACTCATTAACGAGGTTTGACTGTATATTAATTTGCATAATTGTAAATATATTTAATTACAAAAATTTAAAAGTTGAAATGAAGATTAAAGTAAAATGTCTTTTCACCGGATAAATTTTACATTTCGAATATTCATCGGATAAACTAATGTTGAAATTTGACGGGATTATGATCCATTTCCATCCCTAATATAGCTTCTGGGTAGTTTTTTTTTAAATCCCTCGGAGAAAATCGGTATTACGGGAACAACGGTGATTTCACTCGTCAATTGTCACATTGTGGTTCCAGCACAAAGAATGACAACTTTGAGACCAAGGAATACAAATACAACGCCACAACAGGCAAAATGCCCAACGAGGTGGCTGAGAAAAAGATTCCCCATAGCAAATATGGATGTCATATATTTCAAAAATACAGCAACCCAATTAAAAATGCAATTAACACAAATTATAAACAATATATACACGTGATAGAATACTATACAATGCCCATAAAGAATACTTATGGTTGCCTTATTCTAAGAATGGATAGCTTCTCGATTTACCCCAACATGTTTATCGTATTTCTTTTTGAACGTGTCAATTGTGCTACAATTTACTACCTCCGAGGGTAAGCTATTCCATTTATTAACAACCCTATTAGAGAAAAATTCCCTGCGACACCATAACCTAGAATTGTCCCTCAACAATCGATACTGGTGTCCCCTTGTAAAAGCAGTCGATTGGCGGTGTACTAAAAGTTCATGGTCCATCCTATCCATCCCATTGAAAATTTTGAACACTTCGATCATATCTCCTCGACACCTGCGTTCAAGGACGCAGGACGCAGGACCAGAATACAAGGACCAATCCAGAAAAGATTGGAAAGAAAGATTAACTTGACAGAGACTATTGTAATTCCAATATTTATAAAAACATTCTCCTTCCTTTTTGACTATTCTACATAATATTCAGAAATAATGCATTTTTTTTTCAAGTCGTATCTTAATGTCTCCCAGGACGAGCTTCACGAGTTGCTGGGAGAGATGTCGAAACGAGTCGGGAAGCCCGTGAACATGTCGGACCTGCTGTCTCCCAGCGTGTCGAATAACATCTCGTCTCTGGTCTTCGGCAAGAGAAGAGACTTCAAAGATCCCGAGAGGATGATGCTGGACAAGTTGATTCGGGAAGTCGGTAGACTCGTTGGGCAAGCCACGTGGCACTCTTTCTTCCCGTGGGCGAGGTTCTTGGTCCAATCCCTGCAGCTGGGATCATACGGGAAGATCGTCAGGAACTTCAGGAAACTGAGGGAATATGTCGGGTATGGAACGTGCATTCAATCGACATTTTTTTAACGTTGAATTTTCAGCGCGAGGGGTATTTTGATATAAAACAAGTCTTCAAAAAATATTTACAGGCGAGAGATAGAAGACCACAAGAGGACACTGCAGCCGACTGTCGCGCGAGACTTCGTGGACAGCTACTTGATGGAGATCGAGAAAAGGAAGAATCAACCAGGGACAACGTTCAAAAGTATGACCAGTGGTTAATGACGTTATCCTTTTGCAAGTTGATTCGTATAAAACCAGCGCAATGGGCATGGGCGGAGATACGGGGGGGGGGGGCGTAGGGAGAATTGCCTCCCCCCCCCCCAGCGTCAAAGGTGGAGTCGACAGATGTAATGTATATGCGTGTATATGAAATGACATCATCATTGTCGTGCCCCCCCCCCCAGACGTCCAAGTCTATCTCCGCCTATGCCAATGGGTTCGCTAATGATTCCGTAGTTGATACATGTAACCGCTAAACACGAGGAATTATTGAGCTCTCGGCCGCGTCAACACCTTCTGTAGCAGAAAGGCTTCACGCGAAGCTTCGACGTCACTAAAGTCGCCCATTTAACTTGTAGCCATTGGATAAAGCAGGTCGACGTATAGGAAATCTTTACCTTATTTTTTGCAGTATATTCAAAGACTATAAGTGAAATGGACGACTTCAGTGACGCCACGAGCTTCGCACCGAAGGCTTTCTGCTATAGAAGGTGTCGGCTGTGTAGAGTGGAATAAACGAATAATTTGCGAATGGCGCAAACAGGTGGCAGCACGTACGGTGTCAAGATCAAGCCATGGCTCCAAGGGGTAAGCTGACAAGGCTCCAGCCCTGGGGCCCGGGATGATTGTCATCATTTTTTTGTTTCTTCACGTTATAAATTCATCATAAAGGGGCCCGTGAAAGTCTGGTCGGGGGCCCGTAAAAGATCCCAACCTAGGGGCCCTGCTTCAGGATGTGGGGACCATGGATCCCAGACCTCTTAAGTCAAGGCTTAAAAGGTCTGGACATACTAAGACAGACATATAGAGGGGGGGGGTGGTTCTGAAAAACAGAGTGAACACATTAAACATTGAAGCACACCCTGCTTCACATCTCACAGAGGTATCGAAGCATTCCCGAGGGATGGGTGTATTGCACAGTGTGCACAAGAAAACATCACACTCACACATTAAAAGAAATGTGAAGAATAACATTCCAGCTGCTCACTAAAGGAACAAACACTACAACGCATTACTAAGAATATGAAACATCGAGTGATCGCGTGCCGTTCAAGAAAACGGCTCCCGCTTTCAACACCTGCTCTAATCAAATGAATGGCACTCGAACGTACAGTACACAATCCAAGGTCAGTTATATATTAATTTATGTTTTACTATATAATGACATAGCATAATTATTATGTATGACATATTTTGTGATGTAACTCATTTTGTGGGGGCGGTTCTATATGAATCAACCTGCGTAGACGGCGATGATAACTTATGTAAAGATTTAATTCTCATGACGACACTAAGTACAACCGCCTTATTCCAGTCCCCGTGCTGTTCGACATGGTGAACGCTTTCTTCGGAGCTGGAAGCGAGACGGTTCGGCTTGCATTGGATTGGCTGCTGCTGGTCTGTGCAGCTAAACCCGATGTTCAGAAGAGAGTCCAGGACGAGATCGACGATGTCATCGGAGGCGACCGGTTCGTGACCAAATCCGACGATAAACGGATGCCTTACACCAGCGCCTTCATCATGGAGACTTTCAGGTGGAAGACGTTGGTTCCGATCAATATTCTCAGATAGTGAGTATGCAGAGTCTTTTTTGATTATATACGCATATAATTAATAAATTCTGTCTGGCGCTCAGACAAATTGCATGGTAGGTGTTCGAGCACCAACAACACCCCCCGGATCAAACGCCATTTCTGAAAAAAAAAAAGGGCTGAAACCACCGCACTTGTCATCATTCGATGTGCGGCTGCAAGGCTATGCCTGGCGTCTGTAAGTGGGGTATTTGCCCAGTGCCCTGCAGGTGTGGATTTACACTATATACAGGGTGGTTATAAATAAACTGACACTACTCAGATGCATATAGCACCCATTCTGATGAAATGTATATAGGATATATGGACTGGGGGAAAGAAAGATTCAGTTAAAAAAAGTTCAATTTATGATTACCAGGTGAAAAAGTGACGCTTTTTATCGCAATTATTCCCCCCCCCCCGGTCCAAATAACGCATGTAACAAGTTTCAATGGAACACGTCCACCACATAACGGGCGCGATATAGGTCGGAGTAGCGTCAGTATAAATAAACCAACAACTATTCAGCTCAATAATACTGGCACTACTGCGACCTATGTAGTGCCCATTCTAATGAAGGTATTTCATTGAAACTTGATGCATACGTTATTTGATACACAATAATATAGACGCGTCTATAAACAGCCGCCATTCATGGGGCCCCATGGTGAATGCCGAGTCCTTGTAGCAGACCATCAATATCGCAGCTGAACACAAGGCTTTCTTCTTTTGCAGAGAAAGATTCGAAGAACTGATGACGATGGCGAAATTCGATTCTCGAAAGTTTTGTTCGAGAAGATTCCACTGTCGAAGTCTTGAGGCTAGTAATTCTGCTTTGCTTTCGGACAAATCCAAATCTTGTTCAGTTCGAGTTAAGTTTATGTGGCGCAGATGTTTAATGGGCGCGGTAGCCCGGGTCGATAAGATACTCGCCTAAAGTACCAAAGGATGTTTAGAAGTGTCGCGAGTTCGATACCCGGTTCGTCCTTGTCAGAAAACTTTCCTAACACAGGGGTACAACAGAAACGGCGACATGACCGCAGAAAAAATTGCTACCGCAGAGAGTCCCCCATCGAAGGGTTAGCGCACCAGCCTCTCGATGAGTATGAAAACAAGCCTGCCGTTCGGAGTCGACAATAAAGTGTAGGTCCCGGTCTAATTAGCCCTCGTGTGCAGAAAATGACCGTGGTGCGACAAAAATGATCAAAAATAAAAAAAATGAGCAGATGTTCCATCAAAACCCGGAAAGCCATCATCCATAGCACCCATAGTGCCATCACATGCTGACGTTGGCGGTTTAGAAGATTTTGCGGACTCACGGAGATCTTCCTCGTGTGAACTGATAGAAAAATCTGTAGGATGCTCTGCAATAGGGAGTCCTTCGCCATTCGAGACAGGACGCAGACAGCAGATTGTATGTTAGAGTATTCATAGAAATATTTACTGCACAAATGCAGCAACATACGTGTGGGGGCTCAGTCTTTGTCCTGGTCGCTTATCTTACAACCAAAATACAAATGATACGCTTTCTCAACTATGGCACTGATGGTCTTTTCCCGTGCAGCAAATGTCACACAAGTGTTATTAGCACTATTAACGCAGTCACGAGACATTGATTTTACACTGTAACAATCACTTGTGTATGCCAGAGCTTCGAAAAGTAATGAAAGGACCTTACTCGATGCCGTGCCGTCTCGCGTTAATTAATGAACTATTGCTTGATCTTGCGCAATCACAGTCGCGAAGCCGCCAATAGAAACTTGGTGTGTGTGATGCAACACACCAATTATTTGTGTAAAGGGATGATGCAATATGCCGCAACAGTTTAGTCCCCATATATTTATCTTACTAAATTGCATTATATTGCAACGTCTGTTGTCTTCTATATCACGCGATCTATATAACGGACAAAACATCCGTATCTCTTTTTCAAGAGCCAATCAACTTTTTTAAGGTGATGTTCGTGTTCAGCACGTTGAAATCATTCAGGTTTGGGTTCTTTCATCTGAGAAGCAATTTCACTGTTGACCAAGTATTATGAGTCATATATTCGCGTCACATACTTGCCAAATATATGCGCTTTTTTGGTGAATGAAATTTTTATCCGTTGCGACTCTCGGTGCCCCTCTATTTCCCGTTATTGGTGATTTTTCAGCAACTTCAGCCGCCCTCGACTGAAAAAAAAAACAAAAAACACCATTCTCTCAATTTTTTCCGTCGCAAAAAGAATCCAAATCAACGAATTCCTTCAGTTTATAAGAAATTTACAAAATCTCATTAATCTCATCATTCTATTTTTGCACAGCACTTTGCAGGACACTACGTTGAATTCGTACTTCATACCCAAGAACTCGTACGTCATAGCGAACTTGTGGTCGGTTCATCACGATCCCAAACTGTGGGGCGACGACGTGAGCGAATTCAAGCCCGAAAGGTTCCTCACAAAGGACGGCGAACTGGCCCGAAAGCCAGAATACTACATCCCATTCTCGATTGGTAATTAATTATCTATGATTTCCATGGTTCTTTCGATATGTTTGATGGTTGGACAACAGGGGTGCCCGAAATGATTTGCACAGCAGATGTCTCTTCAACTGTTGACTTTGGAAACACACTTTCAGTTACAAAATGTTTTCAAATGACGGCGCAGTCACCTAAAATCTCGAAATTTTTTTCAGGGGTCTTGTACACAGAAAAATAAAGAAATTAAGGTACGGGAATGCGTTCGAAAGTAATTTTCTATAAAATGGTTCTGGAGGGAACTTTAATCACATTTTTTGATAGAAAGTGTCTCAAAAATGGTGGAAACAGTAATAAATTCTGGACTACCTATGTCGCTTTCCCTGAAGAAGTAGTGTATATGTTAAATTTTATGCAAAATTCAAGTGATATTCGAAACATGATTGCAAAAAAACTCTGGAATTTTCACAGTACATTGAGATGGTAATGGTGTAGGTTAAGAACACAAAAAATATAAAGGATTGCATGGTATGCTAATAAGTTACGCTCAAACCTGTTAAAGTACGTGTGAATTTTTTGGAATTTCATCCGACGTATCGTCTATAAAAGCACTCCAATTAGACAAACTTATGTGATGCACCTTAGGTTTTGGTTCATAACCTCAACAATGTGTAGCAAAATATTATATTAAAATTTTAAAACGATTATAATGAATGAAAAATCATGTTTCAAACTCAAGTAAAAACGCCAAAAATAACATTCTTCGTTGAAACAAGTTTAAAGTTTTTATTCACGGATTACTTGTACGTAAAAATGCAACACCAAAGTGAACCTAAGAGATACTAACCCCCGGCCTGGCAAACATAGTTCGCCATACGGGGTTTACGACTATTATTTAGGCAATTACAGAATTTTGACAAATTTGAATTTGATTTATGTTTCGCAATTTGTGAACCACGCCCTCAATCATTCGTATATTGCGCTGTAATTGCGGCTCTAAATGCAGCGCTATGATCACTAATAGTTGCTCCTTTTGGAATCTGGATGTTTTTATAATGCACATAAGTGCAGCCTACCCTGTTTTCAATCCTGTATCCATCTGTGTGTAGATTGAGTTTCCCATAGTATCCTTTATGATCCTCATTCCAGTCGATCGTTTTCTCCCACAGTGGTATTAGAGCTGGCTTATCTTCTATGCGCTCTCTTCCAACAATATTTTGATTCACGCATATTTGTTCTCCAAGTTGAGACAATTTATTTGTAGAAAGTATCTCAAAATGGTGAAAACAATAATAAATTTTGGATATGCTGAAAACTTCAAAGTCAAATATCTCCGTTAATATTGTATTTAAAAATATGCAATCTTTTGTAAATGACTTTTCAGAGCCCCGCATTTACATGCCATCAATTGAACGTTTTAGCAAACATAGTCTACATAAAAAGTCAATTTTTAAATTTTTTATGCATACGACCCCTCGGGAGGTTTAAAACATTTCCAGCAACCGCACGTCATTTGAAAACATTTTGAAATTCAAAGTATGTTTCTAAAGTCAACGGTTGCAGAGATATCTGCCGTGCAAACAATTTGAGACAGCCTGTATATATATATCTTATTCATCTGAATTTCGACGTCTCGACTTGTCTTACAGGAAAGCGTGCATGCCCAGGCGAAACTCTGGCTGTCGCCGAGATATTTATGTACATAACGACGATACTTCAGAAGTTCACCGTGAGACTACCAGAAGGAACTGACGTCGGGAGACTGTTCGATGGTTTCCTAGGTATCGGCCTGCAACCGAACCCTTATGAACTAGTACTCAGCACAAGAACGCGACAGCATTACTGAAAGCAGAAGGGTTACTTCTATACATAGAAATATATCGCATCCATATTTGTTATGGGCATCTTTTTCTCAGCCATCCCGTTGTGGACTTGTATTTGTATATGAGGACATGGATAGAATCATATTGTCATGTTTCAGTCGTTTTCAATAATCTTATTACCTCAAAAAAAAATAATAATAATCGGTTCTTTTGATGGAGAATCTAAATATTATGTTTCATGCATTCATATGCTGAATGAATAAATCTGAAACAATTTATATGTATCAGATAACATGCCCTTATACCGACTGTTTCATCATCGGCGATCCGAAATCGCTGAAACTATAAATATGGGTCATAAGTGCGTTCAAAGGTTATGCGGAGAATCACTGAAGCTATAAATACGAAATTTGGTCAGTAGTTTTATTTCATGTTGTAAAGACTAGCTAAAACGGGTTTCTTCGGAGTTCGACTCTTAAGGACGTCATAACGGGCTTCAAATGTTATATGGAGCAATCATCGCTGAGTCGAAGTCGTTGAAGGTATAAATGTGGAATTTGGTTAGTATTATATTTTATGATGTTCATACCAACTAAGATGGAATTTCTGAAAATTGAACCTCTAAGGAGGTCATGATGCTTTCAAATGTTATATGGGAGAATAATCACCGAGTAATTTTCAGATAACCAAATCCACGCGAGCGAAACCGCGGTGGAAATTTTCTAGCTGCTTCCTGGTCAGCAGAGGCTTGATCGCCAGTGATTTTTACCTTGCGTGATCCGAATCGTTTCTTGAGCCTGTGAAACCAACATTTACTTGCATAAACTTCTGATGAAGTGGACGTTTCACCAGCCCTTTTAGAGAAGATTAAAATTTTCCCCCTTTTTCCTGTTATAATATTACAATCAATTGGAATACCTTTTTTTAGCACAGTCCCGTACCCACAAAAAATATCATTTTTTGTACGAGAAACACATGGATCCCGTAGGCGATGCGAAGTTTTCACTACCACGGGTGCAGCTACAGACGATCAAATTTGAGATTCCTTTTGCTTGATATATCTCGCCGTTGATTCCGTAATGGCGGACCACAGCAGGTATTGACTTAGTTTCGCCAAGCATAGTCAATTAATCCACGAAATTTTTCACTTTTTTTTTTTTTTTTTTTGTCTTTCAAAGCATTATCAGCAGCACTAGAAAAACAAGCCATCCTAAACACGTGAAAATGACGATTGTTATGATACCATACATTTTTTCCAACGAAGGAAAAAATCGCGAACACTGAAGGCTCTCTGACTACATAATACAACACACCACTAATCGAAAACCGTAATTGGTGGAACGGGGTTCCAATGGATAGTTATAATCCATCAAACCCCCTTCATCATGACTGTGCCAATTCCTGTCTGTGCAGTAGTGCGTTTTGCAATGATAGTTAGATTCTAATAAGGTGGGTGAAGACGTAGGTTCACCTGAGACCCAAGGGTGTGTTTTTTTTTCAAGCTCGGGTCTCAAGAGTCGAGCTATAATTTCGTAGTTTTCAAATGTTCATAGACCTGGCAACACAGGTCAAGGCATGTGTAGAAAATTTTTTGGTCTTTTTAATCGTGCTTTGTGTCTACTGTCGTATGATGAAATCTCCGCAAGGTGTGGAAATTCAGAATCGTTCAATTTATCAAATAAGTTCTTTGCCAGTTTCTTTGCATATGAAGTTACATCAGCTACTCCGGAATCACGTCTGATATTAATGTTTCTAATGTACCAAGGTAGTCCGGTGTATCTCCTCAGAGTCTTGTTCTGAAATCTCTCCAGTGCGATGATATTCATTTTCTTAGACCGAAGAATCGGTCTAATTGCCATCTTATGCAGAATAATTTTATTTCGAATTGAAAGACTTGAGTGCCTGTGGCTTAGTCTGTTGAGCATGATCGAGGCCGCGGTCGCCCTACGGATGGCATCAACACACTGCCGGGAGAAACTGAATCTCTTGTCCATTATCACCCCCAAATATTTATTGTGAATGACTGGGTTGATTATAACTCCTTGTACCTCTATGTGTGCATATTGTGGTAATGAGGACTTGTTAGTGAACCACATGAATTTGGTTTTACCTGCATTCAGTTCAACACGGGTTCGCACACACCCGGGCTCGACCAATCTTACTATTTCTTGCAAGTTTCAAAGGGCTTTACCAGGGTCCTAATCAGCAAAGTTTTACCGATTAATCAACTGAATAATCGAATTTTAATGGAAAATTTTCCAATGCTAACAAAAAACGCGGTATTTATAATCCCATGGTATTAATTTTATGCTATAAAAATATTTTTATTCATTTCACCCACCTAGATGTAAGCAAATATCGGAATAGATCAAGAATTAACGCTGTCAGCTTGAAGCAACTTAATATGCTTAAAATATTTGTTAAATGCGAAGAACTTTTTTAGCCAAAAGCCCTGTATAATTATTATTGTATTGTATTGTACTGGAATTTCTTCATTCTGATCTTTTGCCCTTTTTTTTAGAATATCAGTTATTTCGTTTTGTCACTGATTTCGAAACTTTCTCGATCTTCATACTCTTACTTGTATCACTAGAAATTGCACCCAAGTGGTATAAAATAGTGGTATTGTACTGGCGGGGAGCGAAAAAGATGGTTTCCTGATTACGAAAATTGCTGTTCACAAACACAGTGGAGACAATACATTTTTGTCTTTTTCTTCTAAAACTTCCACCAGACTCTATTTTCACACTAGAATCATAAGCAGTTTTCGTTGAATCAACTTGTGTTTCCTCTCGTGATAAAAATGTCATCAAAATATTAATTCAATTATTTTTAAATATGGTAACATATCTTAAATATTAATGTTATGAGCAGATAAGTCAAGCATTATTGTCATTATTCTATCAGAACCTGAGAAGCTGATGCTATTTGAGCCTTCCAATAAATTTTGTAGGGGTGGCTTGAGGAACCCTCTGAGTAATTAATGAACGCACAATGAAACGCAACCCCACCCCTCCTGGGGGTTGCTGGGAACTCTCAGCCCCCCCCCCCCCCAATGTTTTCTTCAAGTCAGTGCCTCTGATTTTATAGCTGTAAAATCTCATGTTATTTGGAAAATGAAGAGAAATTGGTAAATACGCTTCATCATCATTCCACAAAAAAAGTGAGCCGCGGTACGAAAAAAAACATTTATCTTTTACAGTGGGTGGGTCTTCTCACCCGAAAATGTTATCATGGTGATAGACCAGGTTTGTATACAGTTATTGAATTATCTGACGTATGGTGGATCGCGCGCGTAGCACCTGGCATTCAACGAGGCAACGAGCATAGGCTTGTCGCTGACACTTTCGTAGGCCAGTCGTCCGAAATAGCTTCCGTCGGTATTATCTTCGACGCTGAAACTCCATTCGTCGACGGGTGACAATCGAAATCCACGTTTCACGACGGACGGATAAACGAAGCTCGTCGTGAAGTTCGATTTCAGTTCGAGCTTCGTGAAGACGGTCTCGGAATGCGACGGGAATGTATTGCATTCGGAGCCGTTGAAACGATCGCACCGAACGACGAAGCATTTCTCTTCGCACCAGTAATAGCGGTCGAATGAGTTGTGGGTGCCGTTGAAGACCCCCAGGTAGAAAGACTCGTCCATCGAATTCGGTACAGCACAGACCGTTATTGCAGGCTTCGACGGTCCCTTCCGTCCTGGTCAGCTCCCGGAACGTGTAGGGCGCTGTCGGTTCTTGAAGGCACCTGTAATCTTTCGTCACGTCGACTGGTTCGTCCAAGACTTTGTAATAGCAAACGTCTGGTATATTTTTACCTTCGTTGTCCAAATCCACTTTGTACGGCTCAGACCCGTTTCCTGATATAATGGTGATGCTACTGGCATTATTGTCGAAAGGGTACTCCTGGTAACGGTTTTTGGGTACCCTCGATACGACTAGTTTGGATAATCCATCCGGATTATAAGTATATTTCAGTGCTCCCATTTTACCGGTGAATATTCCACTTCCAACGGCAAATAACCCCGGAAGGTGTGTGTTCGCGACTATGTAATTCGCCCCGTTGCCCATGGCCCAGGATGACCAATGTTGAACGGCAGTCAACAGGGGACGACTGTCGATCCACATAGTGGTCAGGAGAACAGTATCGATGCTCGCGTTACGACCGAAAGTAGCCATACGCTCGAACATGCTGTCGAAGCATATGAACATGGCGAAATTGCCGAAGTCTGTTGTGAAAGTTGGATCTTGAACAGTAAGGGGAAGGTCCATTCCTTTCTCGAAGAACAGACGTTCTTTTCTGTAGACACCGATCAAAGTCCCGTCGCGGTCGAAAGCTACGTTGGCGTTGTGGTGCCAGAAACCGTCGTCCGGACACTTGCTGTGCTGTTCTTTGGTGCAGGGTTGTATGTCGCCCATGGCAGAAACGACTACAATCTGGTTTTCTCTCGCCATGCAGCTGAATCTACGTAAAATAGGACGTTGGGAAAATACTTCTGTTTGTAGACAAGGGTTCCACTTCGCAAGCTTGTGATCCGGTATCGTCTCGAGGTAAGGTCTCAACTTTTCCCGTTCACCCATCGGTGGGAAAAATCCATATTCTGGAAACACAATCAGGTCAGCTTCCTACAAAGAAAGGAGCGATAATTTGGAACATCTGAGAGGCGAACAAAAGTTTTGTATCAGAGGTATGGGCATAGAGTAATACACATATATGTAATACAAAATAATTATTCTAAAGTAGAGTATATACGGGACAATAAAACTAGAACACTGACAATTTTGCTAAAAACTGTTTTTATTATAAATAACATACATTACTAGATTACAGATACACAGATCGTCATTAAGTGAACGGTGCGGAACATTCAGAAACATAAATATGTGCCGTGTACCTAAAAACATCTTTGAATCAACGTCATGACTAGCGCCTGGATTATATGCACTAAAACAATGGCGAAATATGCTCTAAAAATAATTAGAAATGCCAACATATGCACTAAAAAATTCTGAATAAGTTGAAAATTCCAAAATACGCACAAAAAAGGAGAAAATATGCGTTAAATAAAATCAACATGCTTTTTGCAGATATGTTTTTAAAATGCATATTTTACATTTTTTAGTGAAAAATTCATTTGCAAAAAATGTTACCCATACAGTATACATATTCTGCACATATGCAAATAACTCCTGCATATATTTTATATCTAGGAATTGTCGATTTCTACTTGGTGGTACTTTACGAAATTCCAATAACAAAATAATTTCGAAGCTATTTCTTAAAACAATGGAACACTGACGATAACTTTGGAAATACAATAAAACAGTTGATATTTTGGTTGAAAATATTGCAAAAACTTCTGGGAATTCGCTGAAAACCACCCGCGGAATAAAATACCGATGTTATGAGAATATTATGAGCAATACTTATTTGAGAAATTGTAATAAAAAGTTACTGAGCTTTGATAAACCTCCAAAAAATGCACTTATTCTAGAAATTCTTCGATTTTATGTATCAATGTGCATTATTGCCAAAAAAGACCAAAATATGCGAATGCATAAGCATTTGCACATGATCGGGGTTCTATTGTCATGACGTTTCGATAATCTTCTCATCTTTTATCCTATCTTATGTATGGAGGATCACGATCGTAGCATCTGCCTTTCAAAGCGGCGTTTACCATGGGTTTGTCGCTGTCGCTTTCATAAGTCAATCGTCCGGAATAGCCGTTGTTGTTCTTTACGACGTCGAAATTCCACTCGTCGACCGGAGCTAATCGGAATCCACTTTTCAGGACGGACGGATATACAAAGTCCGTCGTTAAATTCATGTCGAGTTCGAGTTTCCTAAAGACGGTCCTGGAATGGGCCGGGAATATATTGCACTCGGATCCGTTGAAATTATCGCATCGGACAATAAAACAGACCTCTTTGCACCAGAAATAGCGGTCGAATGAGTTGTGAGAACCATTGAACACTCCAAGGTAGAATGATTCGTTCATTGACACTGCATCGTACGTCGCCCTACAGCACAGGCCGTTGTTGCAGGCTTCAACGACCCCATTCGATCCGATCAGTTTTTTGAAAGTGTAATTCGTCATCGGTTCTTGGAAACATCTGTGACCTTTACTATCGTCCTCCCCTAGAATTGCAGAGTTGCATACATCGGGCAAGTTCCGTCCCTCATGATCTTCGTCAACGTCGTACGGCTTCGTTTCGTTGCTTGTGATGACAGTTATGCCCGCGTCGTCGTTCTGGAAAGTATTGAGGTCTCGGTTCCGATTCTTCGGAAGTCTTGAAACGATGAGCTTCGCCTGGTTGTCGATATTGAAAGTGTATTTCAAAGCGCCCATTCTTCCGGCGAAAATGCCACTGCCCGTAGTGTCAAAGCCAGGTATTTGCATGTTCGAAACAATCAAATTGGCATCGTTTCCAATAGCCCACGCAGAGAAATGCTGGATTGAGGTGAGCAACGGTAGGTAGTGCCCCCAGACGCTGGACAAGATGACACCGTCGATGCTGGAGTTCCTGCCGGCACGAGCCATCGATGTGAATATACTGTCGAAACAGATGTACATGGCGAAATTGCCGAAGTCAGTGGTGAAAAAGGGGTCCTGAGCTACTGGAGGGAGGTCCATGCTCTCCTCGAAGAACAGGTGCTCCTTCCTTGAGACTCCGATCAGTGTCCCGTCTCTGTCGAACGCGACGATGGCGTTGTGGTGCCAGAAACCGTCGTCCGGGCACTTGCTATGCTGTTGTTTGGTGCAGGGCCGTATGTCACCCATGGGAGACACGACCACGATTCTGTTTTCCCTCGCTATGCAGCTGAGTCTGCGTAGAATGGGCCTTTGGGAAAATTCTACGGTGTCTGTGCAGGGGTTCCACTTCGCAATCTTGTGATCTGGTATCGTCTCGAGATACATTCTCATGTCTTTTCGTTTGTCCATAAACGGGAAGAAACCATATTCAGGAAATGCAACCATATCAGCTCCCTGGAAAAATAAAAAAATCCCGAAGTGACATTTTCTCTCTCCGACATCCGTGAAGGGGGGGGGGCATTAAAGTATTACGCCAGCAGATTTTTAGCCATTTTTGACCCATCCTTGTCAGCAAAACTCTGACTGCCCCCCCCCCCCGTCAGGAAAATTTCGTTAGCTCTGCCCCCCTCCCTCCACCTCCTATCGCATATTGGGATCAGAGACGTGCGCGGGAGAAGAGACTCGTACCATCCCCCCCCCCCTAGGGGATTAAACATATATTTTATTGGGGCAAAATTATTAAAATTAAGTTCAAATTTCGGAAGAGAAAATACGACAAATTCAATCTCACGTAGTTTGTATGTTATTAGTTGTAATACCCGGCGCTGCCCGAATTTTCTTCTATGAGGCTTTTTGGATCGATCACGTGATATCTCCCTCTTCCTTTGAGGGACAGGCAAACCGTGTTTTAAATATTTCGATTCCTCCCTTCCCCCTCCCTCTTGAACTCCTAGTTATCCACATCCGCCCGTTTCAGCTTCCAAAAATTCTTAAAACATCCTAAAATATATCAATTTATGCACTTAACTGTTAAAAGACAATACGGAGAGTCACTTCCGTACGCTGAATGCTTGAGAAGATATAAATCAAAAGTTGAAATCAATGTTATTGAATGGATATCCAACTGAAAAGTAGGTCCGGCTTATTGCTTCCCACTTAATTTTCTGGGCTTCGCATATTTCTAAGCGAACTCAATATTTCAAAAATCAAGAATTCAATACAGTTTTTAAAATTATCGATGTGGCGGAAAACACCACTAAATTTCCGCATTTCTGCAGTAAAATTGCAAATTTTAACACTGATTTCTATGAGAACCACCCTCAAGTCTGACCCTCAAAGCGATGCTGATGATGAGTATGACGTCTATTCAAAAAGCCTCATTACTGGGAGTATTGAAAATGTGGCAAACCATTATAAAGGCATAAATATTATGCACATACTGACAGCGTTAAAGAAGTGATAAACCATTGTAAAGGCTTAACTTCACACGTCTGAAACGCATTGTTAGGGGGAACCACGATAACTATAATAAATATTCCGAAAGTGATTGTTGAGGCTCAAAAGCCATTGTTGCCCATTTGGGGCATTTGCCCTGCTCTGACAAAATTTTAAAGTAGCTTATTGTTCAAGTCGGGTCCCATTTGGCATGTATGCAAAATTTGGCGACAATCGATCTAAAATTGTCGATGTATGGAGGGAACATACACACACACACAGACAGACAGAAAATGAATTTTATATATATAGATTTAATTTTAATGCTTTAACTTTTGAGCAGTAGTTCATTGTACATACATTAAGTAACATCAAAAACACGGTCTGATTTTGACTTAAAGGGGCAAAGGGCACGGACAGGCCAAGGCAATGTCGACTTGGGGGTAAAAATGTCTGGTGTGTAAACAAATGAATTTCTCTCAAATTTGAGCTTGAACAATTCCTAACGCTTCAAGAAATTTTGTTGTTTTAGTTAACAATTGAGCTCCCTCAGCGTCACTTTCGTCGTTCGAGCTTTTCCTTTTTGATACGTAAGGCTTTTATGGTCGCTTTGAAACATATAGCAATACGTTTATTTACACACACACACAAGCTCTTCCCTTAAAAAGGGAGCCATAGAAATCATCTGTTCATCTCTTTCAAACTTTCCAATACCGACGAGATTAACGACGAGTAAACGAGGGTTTAATAACATTGTTATCTATAAAAGCTAGACGAGACGGACGAAAAATGACGACAAAACCGCAGTGACGACTTATTAGGGTTCACTAGTTAACGAGGTTTTACTGTATACTTATTTATTTTTTGCCAGTAGTTAAAGGATAAACCATTATCTTATTTGTAATGAAACCGTGGCAGTCTACAAAGTATACAACACATTCCGCAACTTCAATTTCTAAGCATAGAAATTCCGATTACGAATCAATGTCCGAATAAGTTCATTCTAGCAAAAAATTTTTGTTTTTTGGCCCGCTCCTAAAAAAGTTTGCCCATCAATGACACAGATCACCTTCGCGGACCGTAGGTTGAGAACCGCTGCATTAGGTAAAACATATATTTTCCAGTAAGCAATGCCTACAAATTCATTGTTTGTTGCAGACACACTCCAACTCGGCTTTGGTTGAAGATAAGTGTGGTACTGAGAGTACGTCTGTTGACTTTTCTTTCATAATTGTACAGGGTGTCCTGCAAGTGCTAATGCGGCCTTTATCTCAACAACCGTCCGTCGTAGGGGTGTGGTTCCAGTTTACAAAATTGTTCCACAAAGGCGTTAAAAAATTACACTGTACCAGTTTTGAGAGTGAAAATACAGTGTGTCACAAAATGAAAAAAAATAAAAATTTTTATACGGTCCCCACCTTGTCCTCTAACTTCCAATTAGAAAGTTGTTGCCCTGTATCTCCTGAGAACAACAGAAAAAAATTCCATGTCTCTAAGTACAATATAATTCCAAGATATTTGAATCCGAAAACCTAGAAAAAGTTATGAAAGAAGAGCAAAAACTAACCACCAACGTTCTATTTTCGCTCATCCTTTCCCAACTTTTCCCTGATTTTGGGATTCAAATATCCCTGCGAATATTGCACTTAAAAACATGGATTTTTTTTTTTTGCATCGGGGGAGACAGGGCAACAACTTCTTAGTCGGGAGTTAGAGCACAGGGTATGACTGTATAAAAATTTAGATTTTGCTTTTATTTTGCGACACACTGTATTTTCATGCTGAGGGAATTTTCGAACGTCTTTCGAGCATTCTTTTAAATTAGAACCATAGCTCTACGACGGACGGTTGATGAGATAAATGCCGCATTACAGGACACCCTGTATAGCATAAAATGTCGGAACATACCTTCGAACTCGCGACTTCGGCCACTCTGCTGTAATAATCGAGATTCTTGGCGACAACCTCGGCCGGCGTGTCGGTGCTGGAATTGTCAAGCCTGACGTGCTCGAAAACAGCCGCCGTGAAGAAATCATTTTCCGCCGAGATCGTCACGAGCCGAGGAGTGATCGTTGCGAGCGATGCTCCGGCCAGAAACAAAATCTGCGATGCGAACATCGCGAGAGAAGCCATGTTTATGTCTGCAACAAAAAATGACATAGGATTTAAGATTATTGCATGATAAATAACCGAGATATATTCATCAAAAAATAATTTCATTGAAATATAATCAAAATATTTCCAACGCATTCACACAAAAGAAATGCGACAGATGTGCGGTCGCTGCAAGAGAGCCACGAAATAAAACGTGATGAAGTGAGTTTTGAACCGTTTTTGGGGTGATTTTAATGAGATTTTTCTGAGCACACATTTTAAGTGAATTAAGTTGGGAATTTTATAGGAATTAAGTTGCCAAGCCTAGCCACAAATTTCCAGTGTTTGGAGGAAAAAACCAACTCCATTCGTTTTCTCTCAATACAAAAAACCAGGCAAAAAGTGAAAAAGTAAAACAGGTCTGTGACAGAGGATAGCATTGTTTCTACCCTGTGGCTGTGGTGCCACACGCCCCCACCCCTTGTGGTCCTGGGATATTCTAATGACCACGGGTGAAAATCACGTTTGAGGGGAGCCACAAGAGGTTTAGGGCCACGGAGCACTTTCTTTCAAACTGAGCACAACTCCAGTCTATCGCCATAGTCAATTTATTACCGATTGAGATGGGCCGGAACAGTGTGTGTGTGTGCGCGCGCACATTACAGAGCCTGAGAGCGTATCTAATGTTGTGCGGGAATTTTTTTAGTGCTGCTACCTATATTTCAAATTGTGAATGAAGTTTAATGATTGAAAACCATTGTAGGCCCGTTGCTCCCTGTGGTGAGACTTTTTAACTGCGAGATCAGCTCGCATTCATGCCTCGAAGTTGGGAACCACAAAAACCGACTTCAGCCGGCCACCATTGTGGCGGCGAATGTCAGTACTTTCACAATCCATCGGAGCTGTCCATGCAACTAAGGCGATCATAACCCACGGGCCCATTCGGGCAGGGCGAGGGGTCTCATATCCGTAAGGAGGAGGGGGTTGCATGAAGAGATCTAATCATTTTGAATGTAGATATGTAAGCAGTTACTTCCAGCCAAGTATGGGGCCGAGAATGGCACTTTTCATAGGCACCCATGATACTGAGACGGCGATGCATAACACCTTTAGTAGCCCAGGATATGGGTGGACCCATGGTGATATGCCGGAAGGTTCGATTGCAGGTCCATTGGTTCATCCCGTATTTTTACGCAGACCTTTTTTTTTTTTTTTTTTAAATGATTTCACTTTGGGGAGGAATGATTACTTATTTTCTGTATCCGTGCCCGGCACAAGATTCCACAGATCGATTTCATTTATACAATTTTTTGTTCATTGAAATTTAGTTTTTATTAAATTCAATTCTATAAGTAGAAGGGTCCAGATATGTGATGAGGGTAGGTGGCCCTGATAACGCGAGGGGCCTCCAAAAAGAAAATATTGTCCGAAGAAAGCCATGGGCTGAAAAAACTGGAGCTGCCTGGCCCTTGCACCCATGTCTTCAATTGGAAAAACTGGAATTTCTTTGATTGTAGTGAAAAAAAAACCACACATTTTGCCTGTGACTCGAATCCGCCGAGACGTCACCGATTCCTCCGATTTTTTGCGTCTTTTCCACATGTTGAGAAAATTTAAAATTCAGTTATTTTAGCTCCTAAGATGTGGAAAAACCTCAAAAATTTCAATTATATTCATATTCATTCAAACAACACAGAGTAAATTTCTTCCGGTACAATTAATAGAGGAGGCGTAAATTGTACTTATTGATATTTTTTTCAAAAGACAAATTTCAATTCTTCCTCATATTTTTTTAATTTTTACAGTGATGGTTGGAATTGGCTGAATCACAGCTAATTCTTTTTACTGACGTTGTATATTTCTCAGTAATGACTAATTAATTAGTGTCCAACCATTATTTCGAAGCCGTGTCACAATCAACATTATTTTGGATATTCGTGCCACTCTACGAATTTTAACATTGAGATTATACGTCCCGTTTTTACGGGATACGAACATTCTCTCCGTTCCTGCAAAATATTTTTCGACTCTGCCCTCTTTTCTTAAAAATATTCAGTTTCACTCTTTTGAGTTCTTAATTGTTTCTATTTTTGAGTCATAAATTCAATTATTACAGCGCAGATTGCGTTTGTACGTTTTCCGGTACAAGTTAATTTTCCGTACACCATGTTGTGCACCGGAATCTGAAGACTCTGGGTGCTTGCCCCCCTCCCAATACACTACGTAAGAAGGCTTGCTCCCGAAAATTCATGGATATATAATGTAATTGTACTATACAAAAAAATGCATGTCTTTCATGCGGAAGATCCTAATTTCGTACACATAACGTGCAAAAACTATGCTCGTAGATAAATAACCGAATAAAAACGCTTTAAATAGAAAATCATCACATAATTATTATCTTAAGAATGCCTACCATACTAAATAGGCCTATAGAGAACCATCATTTACATAAGAAAAGAATTGTTGAAAAGTTGTAGAGAATTTCTTTGAAAAATGGAAAAGAATTTAATTTTCTTTAATTTTTCAAAAGCTTTCGTGCATTACTCCTGAATTAACGACAGAACTTGTCGCCACTGGACTTACCCCCGTTGCCGAGATCTATTCCAGCCCAGCTTCGTGGCAAAAAGTGAAAGTGATGCCAACAATCCAATTGGATCTAATCCAATACTTAAGATAATGAAACATATTATGACGTTTCATAACAGAAATATTCTTAAAGTGAAAATGAAACTCTTATAAATGAATTCAACGCGCTAAAATAACAAATATACGTTTATCGTATAAGTTAAAACGGAAAGAAGTCACTCACCTGTGATCTATGACTTGAACGAATATCAAACTAGCTGTGTATTAATGAAGAGTGTTTATGCATACTTGTATACTAATGAAGCGTCTGTAACAACAGCAATATATTACACCGATAAAGAGTTTCCTCGTAGAGTCTCGACAAATCAGAAGCGAGAGACGAACTCAATGGAGTGATGGATGCTGAAATCGTGGGGAAAAACCCGTTTACAATCTCATTATTTCAATCTCGGCCCATCCACGGGGAGTGTTTCGTTTTTGTTTTTCCCATTGAAAGAATGTTTCGTAATGGAATCTCTTTGGCACGCAACTTATCGCCGGAAAAGAAACAAAACCAAACACGAGAACGAGTTTCTGTGTTTATTTTTCGTCCAAAGGTCGAGAACACGCGTCACTGCAGACACACTTGTGTGTTTCGTTTCTATTTATCTTATATATAAATGTGAAAGTATGTATGTATGTATGCTCTTTATACAAATCTACAGTTTTAGACCGATCGTCGCCAGATTTTGCATATATACCAAACAGGTCCGGGATTGAACCGTAGGCTACTCTAAAAGTTCGTCAGAGCTGGGCAAATGCCCGAAATGGGCGAAAAACTGTGTGGCAACAATGGTTTTGGGGCCTCAACAATTACTTTCGGAACGTTTACTTTGGTTACCGTGGTTTCCAACAATGCGTTTCAGACGTGAATATATGCCTTTACAATGGTTTGCCACACCTTTAATTCTATTATTATAACAGTTTATTCATTTATAACGGTTTGTCACATTTCCAATCCTCCCAGTAATTGAAGAAAACCCGGGAAGCGCCGGGTATTTTTGCTTGCCTGTATACAGGGTGTCCTGTAAGTGCTAATGCGGCCTTTATCTCATCAACCGCCCATCGTATAGGTATAGTTACAATTTAAAAAATGCGTAAAAGGCGTTTGAATAATATTCGCTGCACAAGCAGGACGTATGACGTCGCTAACAACAGAGAACAACAACTACGACGACAAAACTGGGAATAAAAATGTTCAACGCCAACTGATGAACTCAATGCTTGCATCAAATCATCAACACTCTGGCACGAAGTAAAAAAATTATCATTATCCACAAACATGCGAGTTCAACTGCAAAATGACTCAGCACTGCTATCATTTTCACATCAGTTGACCAACCAGTACACCCAAGCATTGGACCGATTACGTTCCCAAATGGATTTTGCCAGTTGTTAAACTCAGTTCAAGAACTTGCAGACATAGTCTTCCCAAACATTCAACAAAATGACCAAAACCATGAGTGGCTTTCTGAGAGCGATTCTGGCACCGAAAAATGACAGTGTGAACAATCTCAACGAAAAAATCCTAAAAATTATTCCAGGAGACTCCACATCTTACAAATCGGTTGACACTGTCACAGACACAGCGCAGACATTTAGCTCTGTATCCTGCAGAATTTCTGAACTCCTTTGGATATTCCGGGTGTGCCACCACACAATTTGACCCTCAAAGTCGGTGCACCTATAATGCTTTTAAGAAATTTGGACACACCGAGACTCTGCAATGGCACCAGACTCTGCGTGAAGAAATTGCACAATTGCATCATTGAAGCGACGATTCTAACTGGATGTGCCAAAGGAGAGAAGACGTCTTCGTTCCACGTATCCCAATTATCACCGAAGAAATGCCATTCACTTTCAAGCGATCACAGTTCCCGATTCATTTAGCTTTTGCCATGACAATCAACAAAGCGTAATGCCAGTCGTTAGCAGTGGCCGGTATCAACCTACTTGAGCCCTGTTTTTCACACGGACACCTTTTCGTCACCTGTTCACGTGTTGGTAATAGCAAAAATTTGTACATCTACACACCAGATGGAAAAAGAAAAAAATATTGTGTATCCACAAGCGATTCCCTGAAGATTTTAATTAAAATATTTAAAAATAAAAGTAATTTTCTCTTACTTGATGCAGAAATTTTTTTGATTAAGAAGTAATTAATAAGCTATACATATATACATTTTTTACGGGGCGGGCAACGTCGCCGGGTATCAGCTAGTCTTATATATAAATGTGAAAGTATGTATGTATGTATGTATGTATGTATGTATGCTCTTTATACAAATCTACAGTTTTAGACCGATCGTCGCCAGATTTTGCATATATACCAAACAGGTCCGGGATTGAGCCGTAGGCTACTTTAAAAGTTCGTCAGAGCTGGGCAAATGCTCGAAATGGGCAAAAAACTGTCGGGCAACAATGGTTTTGGGGGCGTCAACAATCACTTTCGGAACGTTTACTTCGGTTACCGTGGTTCCCAACAATGCGTTTCAGACATGTATTTGCCTTTACAATGGTTTGTCACATCTTTAACGCTGCCATCATTACAGTTTATTCCTTCATAATGGTTTGTCACTTTTCCAATACTCCCAGTACTTAAAAAAAAACCCGGGAAGCGCCAGATATTTTTGCTTGCATGTATACAGGGTGTCCTGTAAGTGCTAATGTGGCCTTTATCTCATCAACCACCCATCGTTGAGGTATAGTTTCAATTTAAAAAGTGCTTAAAAGGAGTTTGAATAATATTCGCTGCAAAGAAGCTGGACATATGGCGTCACTTACAACAGAGAACAACAACTACGGCGATAAAACTGGGAATAAAAATGTTCAACGCCAGCTGATTAACTCAATGCTTGCCTCAAATCATCAGCACTCTACTTCACCAAACACCAACTCTGGCCATATCGCTACATTGCAATTTACTGCCATTAGTGAGATGGGTTGGAAGTGAAGGTGCTGTCTATCGGTGGTCGCCTCGAGTTTGTTAGGACATCAACACTCTGGCACGAAGCTAAAAAATTATCATTATCCACCAACATGCGAGTTCAACTGCAAAATGACTCGGCACTGCTATCATTTTCACATCAGTTGATCAAACTTAGCAATGGAAGAATTCCCGTAGACCCAAGCACTTGACTGATAACGTTCCCTAATGGATTTTGCCAGTTATTATATATATAAACTCAGTTCAAGAACTTGCAGACAAAGTCTTCCCAAACATTCAACAAAATCACCGAAACCATGAGTGGCTTTCTGAGAGCGATTCTGGCACCGAAAAATGACAGTGTGAACAATCTCAACGAAAAAATCCTAAAAATTATTCCAGGAGACTCCACATCTTACAAATCGGTTGACACTGTCACAGACACAGCGCAGACATTTAGCTCTGTATCCTGCAGAATTTCTGAACTCTTTGGATATTCCGGGTGTGCCACCACACAACTTGACTCTCAAAGTCGGAGCACCTAAAATGATTTTAAGAAATTTGGAGATACCGATACTCTGCAATGGCAACAGACTCTGCGTGAAGAAATTGCACAATTACATCATTGAAGCAACGATTCTAACTGGATGTGCTGGAGGAGAAGACATCTTCATTCCACATACCCCAATTATCACTGAAGAAATGCCATTCACTTTCAAGCGATTAGTTCCCGATTCGTTTACCATGACAATCAACAAAGCGCAAGGCCAGTCGTTAGTAGTGGCAGGTATCAACCTACTTGAGTCCTGTTTTTCACACGGAGAGCTTTACGTCGCGTGTTGGTAATCCTAAAAGTTTGTACATCTACACACCAGATGGACAAACAAAAATATTGTGTATCCACAAGCGATTGCCTGAAGTTTTTAATTAAAATATTTAAAAATAAAAGTAATTTTTTTTACTTAATGCAGAAATATTTGATTCAGAAATAATTAATAAGCTATATATATATGTAAATTTTTTACAGGGCGGGCAACGTCGCCGGGTATCAGCTAGTCTTATATATAAATGTGAAAGTATGTATGTATGTATGTATGTATGTATGTATGTATGTATGCTCTTTATACAAATCTACAGTTTTAGACCTATCGTCGCCAGATTTTGCATATATACCAAACAGGTCCGGGATTGAACCGTAGGCTACTTTAAAAGTTCGTCAGAGCTGGGCAAATGCCCGAAATGGGCAAAAAACTGTCGGGCAACAATGGTTTTGGGGGCCTCAACAATCACTTTCGGAACGTTTACTTTGGTTACCGTGGTTTCCAACAATGCGTTTCAGACGTGTATATATGCCTTTAGAATGGTTTGTCACGCCTTTAACGCTGCCATCATTACAGTTTATTCCTTTATAATGGTTTGGCTCTTTTCCAATACTCCCAGTAATTGAAGAAAACCCTGGAAGCGCCAGATATTTTTGCTTGCATGCATACAGGGTGTCCTGTAAGTGCTAATGTGGCCTTTATCTCATCAACCACCCATCGTTGAGATATAGTTTCAATTTAAAAAGTGCTTAAAAGGAGTTTGAACAATATTCGCTGCAGAAGCTGGACATCTGACGTCACTAACAACGGAGAACAACAACTACGACGATAAAACAGGGAATAAAAATGTTCAACGCCAGCTGATGAACTCAATGCTTGCCTCAAATCATCAGCACTCTACTTCACCAAACACCAACTCTGGCTATATCGCTACATTGCAATTTACTGCCATTAGTGAGATGGGTTGGAAGTGAAGGTTCTGTCTATCGGTGGTCGCCTCGAGTTTGTTAGGACATCAACACTCTGGCACGAAGCTAAAAAATTATCATTATCCACCAACATGCGAGTTCAACTGCAAAATGACTCAGCACTGCTATCGTTTTCACATCAGTTGATCAAACTTGGCAATGGAAGAATTCCCGTAGACCCAAGCACTGGACTGATAACGTTCCCAAATTCATTTTGCCAGTTCTTATATATATAAACTCAGTTCAAGAACTTGCAGACAAAGTCTTCCCAAACATTCAACAAAATCACCGAAACCATGAGTGGCTTTGTGAGAGTGCCATTCTGGCACCGAAAAATGAGTGATTTTTCACTCATCAACGGAAAAGATCAAGGATCAACGGAACGTTCAAGATCAACGGAAAAATCCTAAAAATTATTCCGAGAGACTTCACATCTTACAAATCGGTTGACACTGTCACAGACACAGCGCAGACAGTTCTGTATCCTGCAGAATTTCTTTACTCTTTGGATATTCCGGGTGTGCCACCACACAATTTGACCCTCAAAGTCGGAGCACCTGTAATGCTATTAAGAAATTTGGAGACACCGATACTCTGCTATGGCAACAGACTCTGCGTGAAGAAATTGCACAATTGCATCATTGAAGCAACGATTCTAACTGGATGTTACAAAGAAAAAGAAGTCTTCATTCCACGTATCCCAATCATCACCGAAGAAATGCCATTCACTTTCAAGCGATTAGTTCCCGATTCGTTTAGCTTTTGCCATGACAATCAACAAAGCGCAAGGCCAGTTGTTAGCAGTGGCCGGTATCGACTTACTTGAGCCCTGTTTTTCACACCTTTTCGTCACCTGTTCGCGTGTTGGTAATAGCAAAAATTTGTACATCTACACACCAGATGGAAAAAGAAAAAATACAGTGTATCCACAAGCGATTGCCTGAAGATTTTAATTAAAATATTTAAATATAAAAGTAATTTTCTCAAACTTGATGCAGAAATTTTTTTGATTAAGAAGTAATTAATAAGCTATACATAAATAAATTTTTTACGGGGCGGGCAACGTCGCCGGGTATCAGCTAGTCTTATATATAAATGTGAAAGTATGTATGTATGTATGCTCTTTATACAAATCTACAGTTTTAGACCGATCGTCGCCAGATTTTGCATATATACCAAACAGGTCCGGGATTGAACCGTAGGCTACTTTAAAAGTTCGGCAGAGCTGGGCAAATGCCCGAAATGGGCGGAAAACTGTCGGGCAACAATAGTTTTGGGGCCTCAACAATTACTTTCGGAACGTTTACTTTGGTTACCGTGGTTTCCAACAATGCGTTTCAGACGTGTATATATGCCTTTACAATGGTTTGCCACACCTTTAATTCTGTTATTATAACAGTTTATTCTTTTATAATGGTTTGTCACTTTTCCAATTTAATTGCAGAAAACCCGGGAAGCGCCGGGTATTTCTGCTAGCCTATATACAGGTTGTCCTGTAATCCTGTAAGTGATAATGCGGCCTTTATCTCATCAACCGCCCATCGTATAGGTATAGTTTCAATTTAAAAAATGCGTAAAAGGCGTTTGAATAATATTCGCTGCACAAGCTGGACGTATGACGTCGCTAACAACAGAGAACAACAACTACGCTGACAAAACTGGGAATAAAAATGTTCAACGCCAACTGATGAACTCAATGCTTGCCTCAAATCATCAACACTCTGGCACGAAGTTAAAAAATTATCATTATCCACAAACATGCGAGTTCAACTGCAAAATGACTCAGCACTACTATAATTTTCACATCAGTTGACCAACCAGTACACCCAAGCATTGGACCGATTACGTTCCCAAATGGATTTTGCCAGTTGTTAAACTCAGTTCAAGAACTTGCAGACATAGTCTTCCCAAACATTCAACAAAATGACCAAAACCATGAGTGGCTTTCTGAGAGCGATTCTGGCACCGAAAAATGACAGTGTGAACAATCTCAACGAAAAAATCCTAAAAATTATTCCAGGAGACTCCACATCTTACAAATCGGTTGACACTGTCACAGACACAGCGCAGACATTTAGCTCTGTATCCTGCAGAATTTCTGAACTCCTTTGGATATTCCGGGTGTGCCACCACACAATTTGACCCTCAAAGTCGGAGCACCTATAATGCTTTTAAGAAATTTGGATACACCGAGACTCTGCAATGGCACCAGACTCTGCGTGAAGAAATTGCACAATTGCATCATTGAAGCGACGATTCTAACTGGATGTGCCAAAGGAGAGAAGACGTCTTCGTTCTACGTATCCCAATTATCACTGAAGAAATGCCATTCACTTTCAAGCGATCACAGTTCCCGATTCATTTAGCTTTTGCCATGACAATCAACAAAGCGTAATGCCAGTCGTTAGCAGTGGCAGGTATCAACCTACTTGAGCCCTGTTTTTCACACGGACACCTTTTCGTCACCTGTTCACGTGTTGGTAATAGCAAAAATTTGTACATCTACACACCAGATGGAAAAAGAAAAAAATATTGTGTATCCACAAGCGATTCCCCGAAGATTTTAATTCAAATATTTAAAAATAAAAGTAATTTTTTCTTACTTGATGCAGAAATTTTTTTGAGTAAGAAATAATTAATAAGCTATACATATATACATTTTTTACGGGGCGGGCAACGTCGCCGGGTATCAGCTAGTTATATATATTTTTGAAAAAACAAGACCCTTTTTTTTTCTTTTCGAGGAAATATTGCAAGAAGAAAGTGAACTTTATGAAGGATTTTCATTTAGCAAATGAGAGTAAACGAAAGCATCAAAATTAGAGTGGATCGTATGTTTTACTGTTTTACATTTTCATGATGATGAAATGATTGAGTAAAAGTACAGTCAAACCTCGTTAATGAGTCACTCTTAGGATGTAAATATGACTTAGTAAGCGGAGTGACTCGTTAAACGGAGTAAGCCATAGCTGTGAAAATTCCTACCTGAGGACAATTGGGACTTCCAAAAAGTGACCCGGTAAGCGGAGTGACGTGTTAACCGGGTGACGCACTAACGAGGTTTGACTGTAATACCGACGTATCAGATTGCGACTCTAATAAATATGCATTATACAAAGTGGGCAAAAAGTCCGTAGAAACTTTAAAAATTCATAAAACCCGGAAAAATAAACGGTTTTGCAGGGTTAGCATCGCTAAGGTCACGGGGACTTTTTTAAGACGGGGGGGGGGGGGAACTAAGAAAAACAGCAGATAGGTGCCACTGACGTACACAAGTCAAAGAAAAGATACGCAAATAAAGAACAGACTGCCTCCAAATCATCCAAATCGTTTATTACAGCGGTATGTGTACCACAAGGGGATAACACGTTGCAGGAGAGTCACAAATCCAGCAACGGCAGAGTGCAGCAGGTCCACATACAACGATTTACAACGGTGAACTGGTTATGGATTAAGAAGAGAGCAAGTTCTTATAACCGTCTCATTTGCATATTTCCACTGAAGTCGCTCGTACCAGTGCCCTCTATCAGTTGTTTTTGAGTTTTTTTCCCCGTCTTAAAAAAATTCACGGGACCGAGCGATGCTAACCCTGCAAATGGACGTGGTGACCTATCATTGTTTACTGATAAAAGAAGACTGTTGAAGAAAGCGATAAGGGATAGTAAAAAGGAAGTTGAATCTAGGTTGGCAGATAACATTGGCTCTGACCCAAAATCATTTTTTCGATACGTCAATAATGGATGTAAGGAGACAGTTGGCCCCCTCTCGATAGGAGGCTCTAAGGTAGAGAGCAATGTAGGCATGTGTAGTGCTTTCAATGACTTTTTCGCGTAGGTTTTTAATGGAGATAATGATATTCGATATACGGGTGTTGCATGGGGTAATAAAACCCTCAACGATATTCAAGTAGAAGACGTGGAGGTCCTAAATCTTCTAAGAAATGTATGTGCAAGCAAAGCCCCAGGACCAGATGATATCTATCCCAGGGTTCTCAGGGAAGGTGCTAATGAATTGTTGGGGCCAGTCGCACAGATATACAGGAGTAGTGTTGCTGAGGGTATCGTCCCGAGAGATTGGAAACTGGCTAACGTTGTTCCGATATTTAAGAAGGGTAGTAGAGAAGTGGTGTCTAATTATCGTCCAGTGAGTTTGACGAGCTCCCTCTCGAAAATTTTGGAAATTATCATCAAAAGGCAGTTTGTGAAGTGGATAGACGAGAATAATGTATTGTCGGATAATCAGCATGGGTTCAGGAAGGGGAAGTCATGTGTAACTAGCCTCCTTTGCTTCTATGATTACGTGACTAAGGCTTTGGGTAAGAGCAAAAATGTCGACGTTGTTTACCTTGATTTCCAGAAGGCATTCGATCGGGTACAACATGGCAAACTCTTGAAGCGTTTACACGAGATTGGAATAGGGGGCAACTTGCTGAATTGGATAGAATCGTGGTTAAGAGATAGGTCGCAACGAGTTATGGTGAACGGGGAATTCTCTGGTTGGACAGACGTCACAAGTGGAGTTCCTCAAGGAAGTGTCCTTGACCCCATACTTTTTTCACTTTTTATCGACAAACTCGATCAGGGTATCGATGGAATTACTAGTAAATTCGCAGATGATGTGAAGCTAATGGGGGTAATCGGGAATGAAAGCGATAGGGAGTTGCTCCAGACCAACTTAAACAAGATTGCAGCATGGGCAAATGAATGGAGCATGACGTTTAGCGTAGATAAGTGCATGGTCGCTCATTTTGGTTCGAACAACCCACGGTTCTCTTACGAGTTGAATGGTGTCACTATCCCGGATGCAACTAGAGTCACCGATTTGGGAATTCTCATTGACGAGCGACTTAAGTTTTCTGAACATTGTTCAGCGGTTGTCAAAAAAGCGAATAGAATGCTTGGTCTCATTTTCAAAAAGGTCTCTTCGCGTTCTCCTAAAGTCATTCTTCCGCTTTTTCGAGGCTTAGTTCGTCCTGGACTGGAGTATGCGGTAAGGTTTTGGAGACCATACCTACAGAGGGACATAGACTTGATTGAAGGGGTGCAGAGAAGAGCTACGCGTGTCCTTATTGGCACACAGGGCTTGAGTTATGAAGAGAGACTTCATTTTTTGAATATGTTTACATTGGATGAACGCAGGTGTCGAGGAGATATGATCGAAGTGTTCAAAATTTTCAATGGGATGGATAGGATGGACCATGAACTTTTAGTACACCGCCAATCAACCGCTTTTACAAGGGGACACCAGTATCGATTGGTGAGGGACAATGCAAGGTTATGGTGTCGCAGGGAATTTTTCTCTAATAGGGTTGTTAATAAATGGAATAGCTTACCCCCGGAGGTAGTAAATTGTAACACAATTGACACGTTTAAAAAGAAATACGATAAACATGTTGGGGTAAATCGAGAAGCTATCCATTCTTAGAATAAGACAACCATAAGTATTCTTTATGGGCATTGTATAATATTTTATCATGTGTATATATTGTTTATAATTTGTGTTAATTGCATTTTTAATAGGGTTGCTGTATTTTTTAAACATATGACATCCATATTTTTATGGGCATCTTTTTATCAGCCACCTCGTTGGGCATTTTGACTGTTGTGGCGTTGTATTTGTATTTGTATTTAAACCGTTTTTTATTTCGGTTCTTATGAATTTTAGAAGTTTTTACGGACTTGCCCATCCTGTACCTTAAGACCCCTTTAGGTGTTGAATTTTGAAAACCCTTTCTTTGGCGAGCGTTTACATTGGGAAACAAAAGTACTGACCAAATTCCGTATTTATAGCTTCAGCGGTTTCGGCTCGGTGATGCTGAATCAATCAAGACTTGCCATTTTATAATAGATAGATGGCTGAATAATTTACGTTTGATCAGAACGAAATTTATAAATCCTCAAAAACATGGGAATGTTTCAGCCAATTCCAACACAGCGAGAAGTTGGCAAAACAGAGTAGAGTTTCATCTGTTTGTGTACCGATAATTATCGAATTGAAAAATATGGAATTTTTGCATCAAATTTTGTTGGTGAAATTATTTTGAATTCTTAATCAATTCTTTTGTGCAGCCTTTTTATGTTATTATAAGTTTTTAATACATTTAAGCAATATTCTTACATGTTACTGCAATTCAAATGTGGTATATATGATGATGAGACATCATGACCAAATCCACGCTATGTTTTTTTATCGCATTTCTACCAATAGCCATATAATATAAAACATCGTTTTTTACCCATTTCATATACTTAAAATCTCTTTAATCACAATCACAATCTGCACCCTGCCGTTAAAAATTCATAATATTTATTGTTTCAAACAGTTTTCAAGAATATGCAACGAATTTCAAGGCGAGTAAAGAGTTTTGACCACGTTTTCCGTAAAACGTACCACTGCGCGATGGGTGAACGGGAAAAGGTGAGACCTTACCTCGAGAGGATACCGGATCACAAGCTTGCAAAGTGGAACCCTTGTCTACAAACAGAAGTATTTTCCCAACGTCCGATTTTACGTAGATTCAGCTGCATGGCAAGAGAAAATCAGGTTGTGGTCGTTTCTGCCATGGGCGACATACAGCCGTGCACCAAAGAACAGCACAGCAAGTGTCCGGACGACGGTATCTGGCACCACAACGCCAACGTATCTTTCGACCGGACTTTGATCGGTGTCTACAGAAAAGAACGTCTGTTCTTCGAGAAAGGAATGGACCTTCCCCTTACTGTCCAAGATCCAACATTCACAACAGACTTCGGCACTTTCGCCATGTTCATATGCTTCGACTGCATGTTCGAGCGTATGACTACTTTCGGTCGTAACGAGAGCATCGATACTGTTCTCCTGACCACTATGTGGATCGACAGTCGTCCACTGTTGTCTGCCGTTCAACATTGGTCATCGTGGGCTCTGGGCAAGGTGGCGAATTACATAGTCGCGAACACACACCTTCCGGGATTATTTGCCGTTGGAAGTGGAATATTCACCGGTAAAATGGGAGCACTGTAATATACTTATAATCCGGATGGATTATCCAAACTAGTCGTATCGAGGGTACCTAAAAACCGTTACCAGGAGTACCCTTTCGACAATAATGCCAGTAGCATCACCATCATATCAGGAAACGGGTCTGAGCCGTACAAAGTGGATTTGGACAACGAAGGTAAAAATATACCAGACGTTTGCTATTACAAAGTCTTAGACGAACCAGTCGACGTGACGAAGGATTACAGATGCCTTCAAGAACCGACAGCGACCTACACGTTCCGAAAGCTGACCGGGACGGAAGGGACCTTTGAAGTCTGCAATAACGGTCTGTGCTGTACCGTGACGTACGAAGCAGATTCGATGGACGAGTCTTTCTACCTGGAGGTCTTCAAAGGCAGCCACAACTCATTCGACCGCTATTACTGGTTTGAAGAGAAATGCTTCGTCGTTCGGTGCAATCGTTTCATCGGCTCCGAATCCAATACATTCCCGTTGCATTCCGAGACCGTCTTCACGAAGCTCGAACTGAAATCGAACTTCACGATGAGCTTCGTTTATCCGTCCGTCGTGAAACGTGGATTTCGATTGTCACCCGTCGACGAATGGAGTTTCAGCGTCGAAGATAATACCGACGGAAGCTATTTCGGACGACTGACCTACGAAAGTGACAGTGACAAGCCCATGCTGGTTGCCTCGTTGAATGCCAGGTGCTACGCGCGCGATCCACGTCAGATAATAAAAAATATCACTACTTTCAGTATTCAGCAGGGCTGTCCATTTAATCGGGGCATTTCAAACCATGCTCCCCTGAATGGCTGACTTGGGGGGGGGGGCTCGTGTCCATAGGGAGCTTTCATGATAAGAGCTGGTACTGCGATTCTTGAATGTAAATACATAAGCTGGAGAAACTGGAGAAACCGCGAGACACCCAGGCTCTGTCGCAAGAAGCAACGTAAGCACTTCGCCCCCCCCCCGGGAGGGGGAAACAGGGCATCTCCGGTAAAAGCAAAATTTATTGATACGTCAAAGATTACATATAATGCAAGGAAATCAAAAATTATGTAAATCGAAGAATCAAATTAATCAAGTTAAAGTAAAGTGCAACGGGCACGGATAATAAGTAATCATGGAAAGTTGTATAAAAATCGTATCGCAAAAGGCGCAATCAGAAATTTGATTGATCAAGGATTGTATCAAATGACAAGAAAGGCAGAGCATCTCATTGCGCTCGGACAGTTCAATACAGTCAGTCTAATTTATCCGAGACGTCATTAATTAGGTTTGGGATTCATCCTGCTCCTCGCTCGCGAACAGTGCCACCAGCGCACTGTCAGGGTGAAGACGCGGCGATCTCCTTAACGGCGCTGGTACCGGAGTTGCAGGTGCTGGAGGAGACGGATTCCTAATCTTCTCGGGATGTTCCTCAAGGAATTTCACCATTTTTCTTATCTTTTCCTTTGATTCCTCTCGACGTAGTATGCCAAGCATCCATGGTCTGTGTAGATGGGCAGCCGGGGAACAGAAGTGAAAGGCCATCGTTTCTGGACAGCAATGCAATACATTCCCGTCGCATTCCGAGACCGTCTTCACGAAGCTCGAACTGAAATCGAACTTCACGACGAGCTTCGTTTATCCGTCCGTCGTGAAACGTGGATTTCGATTGTCACCCGTCGACGAATGGAGTTTCAGCGTCGAAGATAATACCGACGGAAGGTATTTCGGACGACTGGCCTACGAAAGTGTCAGCGACAAGCCTATGCTCGTTGCCTCGTTGAATGCCAGGTGCTACGCGCGCGATCCACCATACGTCAGATAATTCAATAACTGTATACAAACCCTGTCTATCACCATGATAACATTTTCGGGTGAGAATCCACCCACTGTAAAAGATAAATGTTTTTTTTCGTACCGCGGCTCACTTTTTTGTGGAATGATGATGAACCGTATTTACCAATTTCTCTTCATTTTCCAAATAACATGAGATTGAACAGCTATAGAATCAGAGGCACTGACTTGAAGAAAACATTGAGGGGGCTGAAAGTTGCCAGTCACCTCCCCCCCCCCCCGCATATATGGGGTCGAAGCGTACGCAAGAGGGGGGATGCGTTTCATTGTGCATTCATTAATTATTCAGAGGGCTCATCATACCACCCCTACAAAATTTATTGGAAGGTTCGAATAGCATCAGCTTCTCAGGTTCCGGCACCTATGTATTGGATAATGAAAATAATGCAGTCAACGTAGTGTCCTGCAAAGTGCTGTGCAAAAATAGAATGATGAGATTAATGAGATTTTGTAAATTTCTTATAAACTGAAAGAATTTGTTTATTTGAATTCCTCTTGTGAAGGAAAAAATTGAGAAGGGTGATGTTACACTTTGGTATTATGCATAATCATCGGCAAAAGTGATACTTTTATTAGAATATATCAAATTCGCAATGACGCTTTGCTTATTATGCATATAATCACCGGTAAAAATTCTAATATTTGTATCATATATATCAAATTCACCAATGAAACTTGGTTATTATGTATAACCACCGGTAAAAAAGTGATCATTTTTTAGCATTTATAAAATTCACCAATGGCACTTGGGTATCATGCATATTCAGCGATAAAGATGGCGTCGAAGTCTGTAGACGCACGTGTAGTCTCGCTCTTTAAAAATAAGCTGGATTACGTGTTTCAAGCCCTCTCCTCTAGGCACAATATGGATACGACCATGCGGGAAGGTGCCAAGGCCATGGTGTGCGAAATGCTGGGCTCCATTCAGCTTTTAGATGCATTAATCAATGAAAAATGTTTTTCCACGGACGATGACCAAAAATCCTCGGCAAAGAACAAAGAAGCTCCTCTGACTTTGCCCGTCGCCACGTATGCGAATCCATCGCCAACTGTGCCAAATACCCCCTGGTCGGTTGCGAATAACAAGTCTGTCCGTGGTTCCATTGTGACTCTCCCTCCGAGTTCCGTATCCCCTGAAGTCAAGCAACTATCATCGTCGGCATCATCAGGTCAATCCACAACCAATGTCATCGCTCGAGGTGGTGATGATAATGATGCCCCATTCACTGAGGTGAATAGAAAACGCCGCAAGAGGAATGTGATGAAAGGTTCGAGAACCGAAAGCTGTCTTTTGTCCGCGGGTGTGTCAATCCCTAAGGATACATTTATTTATATTGGAAGATGGGACAAGAACACTTCTGTTGATGACGTGATTAACTTTATGAAGGCTGAAAATATTACGGTGAGTGACTGTGAACGGCTGAGCTCGGCTTCATATTCATCTTTTAAGTTAGCGGTACCAGCTAATGTAGGTGCAAATCTTCTGACAGACAGTTCTTTCTGGCCAATGGGTGTTGTGGTGCGTCGTTTCTACCCATCCCGACGTAGGGTCAGTGATATTCCACCAAATCCCTCAATGCCTAGCGAGAAGATTGATCAGCCCATAGCTGATGCAGCTGTGAACTCGGCTGTCATTGATATTCGATCGAATCCAGCAACGCTAAATGAGAAGTCAAATCTGTCCACACCTAATGCAGCCGTTAACGCGGCGGAGATTCCGGTCTCCTGTGATGATACAGATCAGGCAGTACAATCGGAGCAATGACTGTCTGTCAAACTGAACTCTCACGTCTCTACTAAAGGTCGGCTACTTGTTTATTACCAAAATGTTCGAGGTCTTCGAACCAAAACCCATGACTTTTTTACTTCGGTTCTTTCCTGTAACTATGATATAATTTGCTTAAATGAAACATGGCTTCAAGACGACATTTCTAATTCGGAACTATTTGACAGTAGATACATTGTGTTTAGGCAAGATAGAAACCTTGTGCTCACAAACAAACGAACAGGAGCAGGATCTCTTATTGCAGTCAAAAATTCTCTATGTGCGAAAATGATAATTCATGATGCGGCACCTGAAGAGTGTGTTTGTTGAAATTAAAAGTGTCAGTTCCCGTGTAATTATTGGTGTAATATACATTCCTCCCGGCTCGTCCGTGGAGTTGTATCAGACATGTTTCTCTTTCATTGCCCACAATTGCGAATTCTCTGAATCTGACTGCATAATAGTTGGCGATTTTAATCTTCCGTCTTTAAATTGGATCAGTGGCGTACCTCAACACAGCTGTCTGCGAGATATCGGGCTTGAATTTTTATCATTTTTTAATTATCATGATTTTCAGCAACTGATATCTTCACCGAATTCTAATGGACATTACTTGGATCTTTGCCGTGCGAAGCTTCTTCGTGTCAATGTAGTAGTGACCACATGTGATGATCCATTAATTAGAGAAGACCTACATCACCCCAGCTTCGAGATTAATATTTTTTGTGTAAAAAATAGTTCTCGGGGTGTCGCTAGAAAGTACGTCAACAGTGAATACAACTTTCGTAAGGCGGACTTCTTCTTGTTATATAATCTTCTGGATCAAACAGACTGGTTTTGCCTTCGAGCTCACTATAAAGTAGACGATGCTCTTACTTGCTTCTATAGTTTAATCTTCGCTGCATTTGACTCTGCTGTCCCTCGAAAAAGTGATTCCAAAAAATCTTTTCCTCATTGGTTCGACACTAATATAATCAAGGCAATACGCAAGAAGAATTCAATTAGAAATAAACTTCTATCTAGTAATGGTCAATTGCATCTTAACAATTTTCGTGACCAACGTAGACTCGTTAAATCCCTGATCCGAAGTGCACGGGACGCGTATTATCGCCGCATTGAAGATGATATTCATACGGACCCTTCTACATTTTGGAACTTTATGAAATCTCAACGACGAAAACTTACCCCGAGAAACTTCAATTATGAAGGAATGAGTTTTTCGGAGGATGAGGAAATTGCAAACAAATTCGCCGAGTACTTCCAGTCTGTATTCTCTTCTCAGGTTCAAAGTACATCTTGGGAAGACTACAGTAGTGAACATCAGATAGCTAATAGACTTGATATTTTTGACATTGGTGAAATAACTGAAAGTGATGTTATCGGCGCTATACGGCATATGAAATCTGTCAAATCCATAGGCCCAGATGGTATCCCAGCCTTCATAATCAAAGCATGTGGAAATATTTTTTCAGAACCTCTCGTAATTCTCTTTAATCTCTCCTTGCGTAAAAATGTTTTCCCATCTTCTTGGAAGCTCGCAAATGTCATTCCGATTTTAAATTATTCCGGTATAATGCATAATCACCGATAAAACTGATCTTCTTTAGCATAAACCAAATTTACCAATAACACTTGGGTATTATGTATAATCACCGGTAAAAAAGTGATGATATATTCAACATCTATCCCCTTACCAACGACACTTGGGTATTATGAAAATCACGGGTAGCAGTGAATTCATCAAACTTGTGAAAACAATCGGCGATTATGCATAATAATGGTTGCTATGCTGCATAATAACCGATCCCTTGCATTTACCGTTAACATATTGTTATCTACACACAAAATGGACAGAATATTTCTCTCTGAAGAAGTCTCTGCATTCATCTCACACTCAAATAATGATGATAAGAAGTTTTTCCTTTATCCGTCGTGTATGTTATCACTCGCTCATGTTATTAGCACGAGATGCAACGCCGCTTTATCACGTGTCAAACTCCCGAAAGTCTAAAGATTTTGATTTATTTTGTATTCAGATACTAAGTCATGGTCCGTCCAAAGTGATGGGAGTTTGGTCCATATTGACGGCTCCCGTGAGGTTTTGTTTCGGAACCATTTCCTGGATCACTGATTCCTGGATTATTGCCATATTTTCTGGTAAGTTCTTCTATCTTACCCGTCTTTTAAAGCCGGATCCCCCACCAGCAGAACTCTACAGAATTCCAAAGTGCAAGAACCGGTTTTGTGGTGTGGGTACGCAAAATTTACCATTTAAATCACCCGAGCATGCACCATCTATAGCAGAAGGCCTCCACGTGAAGCTCGTGATGTCAGTGAAAAAGGTCATCACACCTAATGTCTATAGCTATTGGATATAGCAGGCTGGCGCATGCACCATCTTTACTCTTTTTTTGTAGTATATCGAATGACTGTAGGCGAGGTTACCTTCTTCAGTGACGTTATGAACTTCGCGTGGAGGCCTTCTACTGAAGATGGTGTTGCCCGAGTTGTGCTAGCCACAGCTCAAATCCTGTTTTTGCTCTACGAAGGTCTGCAGCGTTTTGCTGGTGAGGATTCGGTTTAAAAACTCAGGTGCTGTTCCAGAGGAGAGTTGCGTGCGATTTCTTTTCCTCCCATGGATTCAAGCTAAAAAAAGTTGAAATTCGGGTTTTTAACAAACCGGAGACGACGTGGGTTTCCAGAATCGGAAACGCGGACGCACTAGGTTAACACTACGGATAGCTAAGTTAACACTCTAAGGTGGCAAATGGGCATCTACTCTTTATGGTTTCAAACATTGTCTGTTATTTATAACTAGCTGATACCCGGTGACGTTGCCCGTCCCGTAAAAAAATTATATACGTATAGCTTATTAATTATTTCTTAATCAAAAAAATTTCTGGATCAAGTAAGAAAAAATTACTTTTAATTTTAAATATTTTAATTAAAAACTTGAAGCAATTGCTTGTGGATACACAATATTTTTTGTTTTTCTATCTGGTGTGTAGATGTACAAATTTTTGGGATTTCCAACACGCAAACAGGCGATGAACAGCTGTCCGTGAGAAATACAGGGCTCAAGTAGGTTGATACCTGCCACTGCTGGCGTGATACCTGGCCTTGCGCTTTGTTGATTGTCATGGCAAAAGTTAAACCTGTAATCGCTTTAAAGTGAATGGGACAGGGGCCATTCAAGTATTACGTAAGCAGATTTTCTCTCAGCCATTTTTGACCCCCTCGCTCCCCTTGTCAGCAAAACACTGACCCCCCCTACTTTTGTCAGCAGCTTAGAATATTTCATATCTTGAAAAAGAGGTGGTTGATGACGTAAGCAACCTTCAAACCACAGAAAACCAACTTCAGCCGACCACCACTGTGGCGCCGGTGGGGCTCGAACCCGGTTCCTCGCGACACGAGTCCGTCACTACCACCACTCGACCACCACAGCGGCTGAGTTCAGCAGCTGGCGTTAAACATTTTCATTCCCAATTTTGTCGTCGTAGTTGTTGTTCTCTGTTGTTAGTGACGTCATACGTCTAGCTTGTGCAGCGAATATTATTCAAACGCCTTTAAAGCATTTTTTAAATTGAAACTATACCTCTACGATGGGCGGTTGATGAGATAAAGGCTAGCCTATATACAGGATACCTTGTAATAGGCTGTCAGAAATACCTGGCGCTCTTCCCGGGTTTTCTTCAATTACTGGGAGGATTGGTTAGAAACTTGAAAAAATTACAAACCGTTATTAAGGAATAAACTGTTATAATAACAGAATTAAAAGTGTTACAAACCATTGTGAAGGCATATATACACGTCTGAAACGCATTGTTGGAGACCACGGTAACCAAAGTAAACGTTCCGAAAGTAATTGTGCAGGCCCCAAAATCATTGTTGCCCGACAGTTTTTCGCCCATGTCGGGCATTTGCCCAGCTCTGACGAACTTTTAAAGTAGCCTACGGTTTGTAAATCGATTTTTGGGGTTTTTTCTACGCGAAATTAACCACATTGAAATCACCCGCACTCTGCTAGCCACACTTAAAAAACGGCTTTTTCACACTGGGGAGTTCTGCGGCTGTCGGGGATGGCTGTCAAGCTATTCCAATATATGCGTTTCTTTCCCTCTACTCAAAATTTCTACTTCTCTTCTTTCTGGACCGAATTTCTCCAATTATCTCTCCAAACCATTTAATTGAAATAAATCTGAACTTTCCGGTGGAGAAGTTCTACAGGTCATTAATGCGATCAGATAATTTAACACATAAAATCATATTCAGCACTCGAAACATACAGATGTGTTATCATTGGCTTACAGTCTCGCTGGTGATTATGGCGCTGATGACGGTTGCCTTGAACGTCGTCGTGTTTTTTGAAGAAGTCTTGATATTTTTCTTCTTGATACCCTGGATACCAACCTACAGGTGATGTGATTACGGTACTATTGTCTTTTCTCAATCACCATGTTTAATTCATTTTATTTCTCTCTCAGCCATAGGCTGATTTCCGGCTACGGGCCTGGCCACATTACGCATACAAGTTTCTGGCCCGCGGATTGAAAAGTCTATACGCACCACTAGTATATTCTAGTCATTCATTTCAGGAATGTTTTTTTTTTTTTTTTACTGACATTCCAGGATAGGACAAGTGCTGTGCTTTTTCAAGAAAGTGGGATTGCCCGATCGGATCGTTATTGCGGTGTACGTGGCCTACGCCATCGTCCTCGTCGTAATGGACCTCGTTGGTGAGTCGAAGAAATATTTTGTTCCAAATGAATTTAACTTGAAAGATTCAAGGAAACGCGAGTCATTTCTGAAATATGTATGGCTCGCATACACGGGTAGGGTTGGGCAAGGGTACAAATCCACCCGCCAATCATTGGAGGGCGGCAAAAGTAAGGAATGAAGGGGGGGGGGAAATGATATTTTCACTCGAGAGAGAGAGAGAGAGAGAGAGAAAGAGAGCAACTGCGAAAACCCGAAATTGGCCGACTCGTGAAATGGCCAAAGTCCGATAACAAAAGACAGGATCCGGGATCATCGCCAAGTTGGCGTCCACGTTAGTTATGGCACCCCATCAAACCGCAGTAACGAATTTTTAATTTTTATTCTCCAAAATTAAAAAAAAAAAAATTTGGGAGAAAAACTGCGTTTATAAAATTATTTTATGGTTTTTCTATCAAAATCACTTTTTTTCCTCTCTCGTCAAATGGGGTTAATTTGATACAGCTGCTATATATAGACATGTATCACACGTTGGCGATTAAAAATGAAATGGATTTGGCTGTTACCGGGCCGTCTTCACGAACTACTCCATGATACCGCTATTTTGCCATCTTTTATAATTGCAAATGTGGATTCTGTTCCACCAGGAACTCTGGTGCCGTCAGTAGAGATTTTATGTTTTCCCTCTGAGCCAGGAAGTCACCAGCAGTGTCGTCTTAACGCATGGGCACACTCGGGCACGGCCCGAGGGCCTCAAGAGAAGAGGGGCCTCACAAAAACGAGAACCGTTTGAAATTTTCGACAATTGGCCAGATAGGACCTCTGAAAAATTATTTGGCCCGGGGGCCCATGATGGTCTTCAGACGGCCCTGGTCACCAGATGCTGTTGGAGAAACTTGGCCACCCACAGTATCTACACTCGGATGGTATAGCCAAGAGCTGTGCCTATGCTCACACACAGCTGAGAGTTAGATTTTCTTGTTCGAGTTTATTGGTTGGCCCATATATACCTGATAGACACTTTCAACTATCTCCAGATTAAGCACATCGATGAATATTCTTTTCGTTCTTGGGACCTCGAATGGATCTCGAACCTTATTCACCCGTAACTCTCTTGCCCAATTCACGGATCACGGTTCCGGCTTCCCAGAATAGTTTGGTGGATATTTTCCCGCACAAAAGAACCACCTCAAAGCAGTATTCTCACAAGTCAATCTCCGGCTCGCCGTGATGCCCCTGACAAAGGTTTGGCGACGCCTCTAGGAGCCGCGATGCACGCTTTGAGAAACACTGACCTACGGGATCGCGAAGAATGTCAATGCGACGTGATATGTGCCAAAATTTCTAGAAAATCACAGACATAACGTGACCAAGACTTCTTTGGTCCCAATCCCTCTGCCAATTCTCTTGACCTGAACCCAATCGATCCCATTTGGAGAACAACTCTATCATCATCGTTCTCTCTCTATGAATCTTCCACCACGCACTGACAGCTACTGAATATGATAGGCCACCGCCTATCATATGACCCAAATGATAGGCCACTGAAGTGATAGGCCACCGCCAGAAAATCGTTTTTCCTGGATATGAGCTGGTGGTCGCATTAATTCGACTCGACTCTGTATAATGTAAAAAAAATTACGAAACCAACAGTTGAATCCAGAAAACCGGTCCGTATCTACAAATGACAAAGGCGTATTTTGGCAAGGTAATGGGTCAATTGTCCCCCCCCCCTCCCACAAAATATTGCTACGTTGCAAAGCTTTTGCGTAAACATAACATTTGTCAGCATGAAGTTCGACAAAGGTGTTAGAAGGTTATGGCTGTATTGCAAATACGTTGCTAGAACTCAAAGATATAATACTTTTTTTGCGAAATTTTATATCAACAAAACGAAACTGAATCTAGAATTCAATGATGTGTGTATTATTTTTTCTTTTAGTTAAACTAATGTTAATTCTATTCATTAGCCCTGGAGCTGCGTTATTGGACGTTGCTGAACAGCTTCAAATGAGTTTCGCTGAATTCCGCAGCAACCTGTTCACGTCCCTGAAGTTGTTCGTGTAAGTGCAGGTATATAGTTGTTTATCACACTCACTCCAATGCAAAATGAATCAAATAACGTTTAATGATCACAATCAGGGGTGCACGACCTTTTCAGTCCGTGGGCCAAATATGCGGTATATCTGCCGCTCGCGGGGTCTAGGTCAATTCGCCGTGCTGCGAACTCGTCGCGGTACAAATTTGTCGCAAGCTCATTTCATCGCGACAAATTTGAATGGCTTTAAAATTCATATGTTTGTTGTGATCTTATAAATAGGGTAGTTGCTTTAGGCGTAAAAAATGGAACTAATTTTTTTTCTCATTTATTGGAATCTTCCCATCTGTTCCAGTTTTTAACAAATAAAGGAAAGTATTCATTGAAGTCATTAAATTTTTAAATTTTAATTTTTACCATATAAGCCGCATTTCTGTCGGGATTTCCATTTCTCGCAGTGAGGGAGGGATGTTGAAGAGCTCACCCAAATAAAAAATTGAGATCAAATAAATTTTTAAATTTTCATTTCCACCGTATAAGCCGCATTTCCAACTTTTTGTCGGGATTTGAGTCCCTGAGTTCGGGCTTGAGTCCCTTATAAACGGAATGAATGGTGATTTTCAGCCCCCCCCCCCCCCACCTCCTCAATGTTTCCTTCATGTCGGCACCTTTGACTGGCCAAGGATGCCGGAAGTGTTTGGAACTTGTGGGTTCTTGTCTTGATCTTGAAGTAGGAAACTTTGATTTCTGAATCATTTCTCTGGGTGCTCATACCCATTCCATAAAGTACCCTGGGCACCAACAGCATCTCTGTCTCTGACACCACTGCAAATGTCAATCGATTTTTGATTTTTTTTCAACTCTAAAGTAACAACTCTCGAGTGAAAAGAATGAAATCAGACTTTTAATTAGATCATTGTACGTAACTTCATGTACATGACACTCGAAATTAAAATTACAATATCAATTACATTTAAAAATTTAACTGCATATAAAAGTTTAATTATATTTGAAAATTCGGTTATAAAAATTTGAAATGTTAAATAATTGATTTTTGCTGTGATAAAATTTCAATATCATGTGGAAAAATTTCGGTTTGTATGATATTCCCCAAATTACACTGAGCCCATCTTTAACGGTGAATTTCTATCGGCTCCATTACAGTATCTCCATTAGAACCTGAAATATTTAATTAATTAATAATTCAATTAAATTAATATTTAATTTTCACCGTATAAGCCGCACTTCCCGCTTTTGTTGGGATTTTTCACAGCGAAGGGAGTTGGGCGCAGATCAAGGATGGAAATGTACAGTGCTTATGAATGACGATTCGATGAAGTTTTCGTAATGCCCACAGGATGAGCACCGACAAATAATAGGCCAGAAAGATGACTTATCGCGGCTCGTAAAAAAAGTTTTTTATGTTTACTATTTTTTTTCCCAATACTACATCTACATAGCGGAAGGTTCGGATGGGCGGCATATATTTCAATCATACGTATTCAAGAATATGAGAGTGGAACGGAAGAAGAGTGTGGCGAAATTTGTACAGCCTACGGGCAGCTAAACCATAAATACACAGTGGTGGAGGACGCTCGAGCACTTCCAGTACTTTGAGGCACGGGGGCGGCAAAATGCTGTTTGCCCCGGGTGGCCAAAATCCTAGCTACGGCCTTGTCAGAAGGTGCTCGAGCACCTCAGGATTGATTCAGAAATCAAAATTCCTCATGTGAAGCTTAAGACGAGCGCCCACGGGCTTCAAACACTTTCGAAATGTCCCGGATCTACGATAATAATGAACGAAACGAAAAGGCAAAATAAACAGTTAAAAGAAAAAATTATGAAAATTGCATTTTATTGGAGCTTCATATTATTTTAATTAATCATATTTCCATAGACATTAATGTGATACATCGAATTTTTAAAATAAATAGAAGGCACTGAACTAAAAACTTATGACGAGTCGAGAGTGAAAAATGATCTTCCCCTTTCAAAAATAAATTAAAAATATAAAAACCCCTTATACAAGGATTATCTTTCCCCTTTATCGGATCATGTAGATTACCTGAAGATGCATTAAACAGTCATGGTGCTTAAATTTATTTAGATATTAATATTTTAAGAGAATTCGATCCGGCAAAACACATGTTAAGTATAGGGAAAAGAGCGGTTTATTTGGGCTTACTTGTCAGCCCATAGGGTTGCCACAACGGCTTCAATTTTCGTGCCTGATGTCACCTCCTTGTATTCTTTCCTCCATGGTGAGCAGTATTTGGACCGAAAGCTGGAAGGAACCTCTTCGTGGCCTACATTTGAGGTTGTGCACCCCGATTACTATCATGTTGAAAATAGCACCGTTAAATTTTATATCTATTGAAACATTCAATCTTTGGTTCAATACTCATTTTCTCAACACCAATTCCAGAATGAAACTGCTATATAAAATTATAAAATAATTATTATGTATATATATACAGTGGAATCCCATTATAACGAACTCCAAGAGACCGGAGAAATCACTTCGTTATAACGAATTAAATAAATTCGTTCATTAAATTTAAAATTAAATTCCACTTTTTTTTCATTGTTCCTATATAAACTTATCTGGGGGATTAGAAACGTGTTCGTTAAAACGATATTTTCGCTATATCGGTATTTGTTAAAACGGGATTCCACTGTATTTATATACAAAAACAAAAAAAAACACGCCAATTTCGTCTTTTAGCGTCCTCCACAAGCTTTTGGTTTTCGTGTCGAACGAAGCGTCTTTGAAGAGCAAAATTAACTCCTTGAAGAAACGCCTCCTCGTACAACAGGTCGGTAATAATTTCTTTTCGTTCTCTTTCTCTCTAAAGCCGGGTTTTCCTAAGAAAAATTTTTCTGCGGTGCGTGCAGCGTGAAATCGCTGATTGGTTAAAAACCTGAAATTCCCGTTTTTTACCCAATCAGCGTTTTCACGCTGCACACGGTGCAGGTAACCTACTCCTAGGAAAACCCGGCTTAAAACCGGATCCACGCAACCGCAGCTTCAATCAGCTAACTCATTAAACCGGTTTTGAGGCGTGGCTAACACGAGGCAGGCTATTTCAACGGTCGATTTTACGTAGCCACCCTTGCAAAACTGGTTTTGCGCAGTTCAGAATCGCGTAGTGCAGCGAGTGTGGGACCCGGTTTTAAAAGAATGCGGCGATGAGGGAAAGTCGTTTGTGACGCGCGCTAATCAATTTTAAACACCGATAAATTTTCAAGGAAACAGTTATTTTCCGGATATTATGCTGAGGTGAGCTCGGAAAGAAAAGTCATCACGTCTCCGCCGGGACTTTTCTTTCCGAGCTCACCTCAGCATAATATCCGGAAAATAACTGTTTCCTTGATATCACTGGCTGAGAAAAAAGCCATCTATATCTCTCTAAACCGATAAATTTTGTTTTGCTCCATGTATTAACGTGTGCGATAACCTCCTGAAGTTCATCATTTCCTTTTCCGGGGACGGGGTTCTGTCGTAAGATAGTTACGGCATCGGCGTATGAACCCATGATGCTCCTGGGGGTAATCTTTCATGAAATATTGGGTATTATTGGACAATTTTTAGCGTTTATCAATCATAGTGATTACTCAACGTCGGCAAAACCTGAACTTCCGAACTTGGAAAGTACAAGTATTTTCGTAACAGATGCATTCATCGTTTATTCAGTATAAAAATAATTTTAGCACACATTAACCGACGAGAGTTGTCTCAATTATGAAAAATTTATTGAAGTTATATTTACGCCGTAAACTATTTTTTTCCTAGTTATGTATTGTTTTGCCGGTCCACAAATTATTTCTCCTGTTTATGCATTTTTGCCGGTATGCAAATTATTCTTCCTCATTGTGAATTTTTTTGCCGGTACACAAACTTTTCTCTTATTCATGTATATTTTGTCGGTCTCCACGAATTATAAAATATTTACATATAATATTAATTATATAATATATGATATTAATAATGTATTTGTATATTATATTACACCTGTTTGTGTATTTTTTGCCGTACTTAAAATTATTTCTCGTTTTTATGAGTATACCAGTTTTCAAATTATTTTCCACGTTTTTTTTTTTTTTTTGCCCGTCCTCAAATTATTTCTCCTAATTGTGTGTGTGTGTGGTTTTTGTTTTCTTTTGCCGGGTCTCAAATCCTTTTTCCGGGGTGTTCAAATGAGGAAATTATTTTTTCGATTATGTATTTTTTGTCGGTCCGCAAATTATTCTTCCTATTTGTGTATTTTTTGCCGGTTGGCATGATTATGTACATAGATGTAACGACGGCAGCGTGGATACATAGATGATTCCTCTGCCAGTAATGATGATACCAATGTTGATTCCATGATTCATCGTTAAATTTCTATTTAAATGTTTCCTCTAGCAGGAACAGTTAAATAGAAAATTCGATTTATGTTCCGCAACATTATGAGCGAAAAAATTATGATTATTTATAATATTCACATTAGAGCCCTTGGATGGTGCGTCTGGTCAATAATATAGTCTGCATTGCCGTTATATACCATTACTACTACTACTGCTTAACCGTACATGCACAGCGTACACATTCCTCTACGGAATTTCTAATGAATCGGCGCATGCCGGATGTTCTGAGTGTCTTCTGAGTGTATGTGTGGCCCTAACGTATTTATGTTGCCGAGTTGCGCTTGTTTCATGTTCGCGCTGCCCTTTGGCTTCCATTTTCTGAAGTAAAAATGGAAATGCTTGAATTTTTCATGTTATGTGAGTATAGTGTTGTAAATCTGCTTTCTCTCTGTCGAGAGACTTTTTTTCTCGAAATTTCTGCCTGCAAGGCAATCTGGCCGCAATTCCTTCAAAACGGAATTCATATTTCTGTAAGCCACTTGCTTCTAGTCAGTAATCAATAAGTATACTGCCTTATCAATAAGAGCCGTCAGAAATGTAGTGCAGTATTAACATTGAAAAAAATATAACACTGAAATAACGCGTTAATAAATAATGTTTATTGCGCAAGCAAAAACAGGGACAAGGCGAATAAACGGGACATCTGGGCACCCTGTTCTCATTCAACGTTGTACCTGACCATATTTATATGATTTATTTGGCAGGGAGATGAGTTCGACGAAGATAGCGATTCAACCGAGCCAGATGAAGGAGAAATCGAAAGACTGAAGAAAGACTTGGACAAAACCAAGCAGGGTTCGACACATTCCCTGAACTAATTTAATTTAATAGATATAATCATCATTATATTTATAATTTTTTGTTTCGCAATCGAAAATATTATTTGTGTTTGAAATCTATTCCAGGACTAAAAATTGCATTTTGAAATTTTGTCTCCTCCAGAGCTCGAAGTGGTTAGAAATGCCTTCGCGCAGCTTCAGCGACTGAATGGTTCGAGGCGGTCATCCCATGCTGACTGCGACCTCTTATCAGATTAGAAGCAAGAACCTGTTTCGTCCAAAGTGGAAAGATGGCTTATCCGAACCTCGAATCAGATGATTAACTGTACAGCCGTATCCACGCCCGGCCGCGCTACGCAAAAACCGGTTTTATGAGAGTGGCTACGCCAAATCGACCATTAAAATAGCCCGCACTGTGCTAGCCACTCCTCAAAATGGGTTTTTTGCGTGGATTAGAGTTGCAGGTGTGGATTCAGCTTAATTTTCTCGATAAGATTACGATGTATTTGACAGCATAAATAAATTTCGACGAACGTTTATCCATTCTAACATTGAAGGGGCGATGGAAAAGGCTCGACAGACTCACGAGTATGTTATTGAAACTTGAAATAAAAGGTTTGAAAGGAGATAGAAAATCAAGCTAAACTTTATTTATTCATCATTTCCAGTTCAACTGAAGACATATACAGAATGAACCGAGCACGTCCAGGCTCTATCGCTATTGCAGTTTGAGCACCGTGGTAATGAGACCGCGGACGTGCCGGGAAAACCTACTGGTGTATCAGTAAGGTGAAGCCACACCAAGCCAACCCGCCGCCCCTCGCCACCATGCCTCCATCCCATTCCCAACCAAACATCGGCGCCCGGCACCGTCAGGACGTTCACGCTCCTAAATCCCAACTAGACATCCTCAGCCAAGTCCCACACAACAGACCCCCCCCCCCCCACCCACTGAAGACATATGCAGAGTGGGTTCTATCGACCGTCAAATAATCGCACACGTGATTTTTTGTGAAAAACTAATATAGAAAAGAGTTTTCCGTTTTATGATCGGTCTAGTACAGCGGTTCTCAACTTTTTTGACTCGCGGAGCCCTTTTCAGTATATAATTTCTATGGCGGTGCCCTGTTTGACTCGAGGAGCCCTTTTTTGTACATAATTTTTATGGCAGAACCTTGTAGGCCTCTCTTATTTACTTATCTATCAAATTTACTGATTCATTTTATTTTTTTCGAGTCGCCGTGGAGCCCCTGGGAGTTGCACACGGAGCCCTTGGGGCTCCGCGGAGCGCCGGTTGAGAACCGCTGGTCTAGTATATTAAGGGTGTTCTAACGTTCTTGAAATTTTGTGACGTGTCAGTTTTCTAACGGTCAGTTACGCGCCTACCCGAATTCGCAGATCTAACTTAGCGGTGGCGTGCCACATTTTTTTTCAGTCCTTCATCTTGATTCAATTGATTGAAAAGTGGTGAAAATGGGTCCGAAAGCGAAAAAAGGAGCAGAGCGAGGTAATTTTTAAAAAAATCGCAATACCCTCCTCCTGCACCCACGCATACGCCTTTCATGGATTAAAGCCCACCAAGGATCTAAAGGCAACGAGGAGGCCGACACCCTAGCAAAAAGCGCCACGACAGCCACTTCTGCCATCACTCTCCCGCTGCCAGCTTCGCACGCGAAGTCACATTTTGCTACGCTGGTCCTCCGCAGGTGGCAACTCATATGGAATGCGGAGGAGACTTCCACCAACGTTAACCTCATTGTCCCAACGGTCTCACGTGGTCGGGAGGTGTGGTCAAGGACGAAAATCATCTTTTACACGGAACGTGGTCCCTTCCCGACGTACTTGAAGAGGTTTAAGGCCTCGAATAACCACTTCTGCGCCTGCGGGGGAATCGGCGATCTCCATCACTACGTTTCCATATGTACCCTTACGGAATCGTACCACTCCTTCTTCTTGGGAGACTGGAGCGTGCACCAATATGCATGGAAACGACGTATGATGCGCAGCCCCTTCAACTACAACAAAATTGCTGCACTAATTAACTTCTTGGAAGCTTTTCCGCACCTTCTACGTCAAGATACCATGTCTGACCCCCCCGTCTAGCGACTCTGACAGCGGAAATACGGATGATCTTGACCCGCCAGTTACCAGATCACGCTCCACCGGTCAACATTTTATGCTGGTGTAATCCGAAACCCCTCAACGAGATGCGATACGACCAACTCACCCACTCACCACACCCAGGGCTTGTGTAAGCTCCCTGATGTCGACGCCGTAACTATAGGATCACATGTGTATTATCGTGTGTATATAGTGTGTATTATAGGATCTCCTGTACATTTTGTATATTTGTATACTGTTCTTTCTTGCACTATTTTTTTTTTTTTTCATCATTTTGGAAATCTGCACAGCACGGGCACTCTGCTTCGCTCAATCTTCTTCTTTTTTTTTTTTTTTTTCTTTCTGTAACCGTCGTAGAGGGACGGCGCGGTGTCCCCCCTTGGTAAAACTTGGCTCTCCAGCTTCCTGGATGGGAGCGCTCTCTAGCAACGGCTAGATGGGAGCCATCACTCTCTGGCAGACGGCCCGGGTGGGAGCCTAGGTCTGGACACCAAGCTCCCTCGAAAGCGGACGCGCTGCTCTGTCACCTTTCCTTTTCTCACATATATCTATCCAAGAATCTTGGACTCGTGATGGGACAGTATTATCTTCCACGGTTGTGTCCATTCTGTATGGCTCTTGCAGTCAGATTTTCTTTTACTCAATAAACGGTCTCCGGCGCGTCTCCAATACGTTAGAGGTTCTCACGAATATTAACGTGGAGGCGCGTCTGGTCTTTCAGTCGGTCAGTTACGCGCCAAACACCCAACGAAAGGAGAAGAAAAGTCCCCACACCCCTATACAGCGGGTTGCCGCTAATTGAAAATGAACAGAAATATTCAATCCCGTGAGAAGAGAAGTTCAGTTATTTTCTTTCACCTTGTTGTTACGTGCTACCTTCGCCCCACTGTATCGGGGCGAATATTTTATCGCCAGATTTGTAAATTGTTAGCCAGACGAGATCTATTGGAAAAATTGTTTTCTCAAAGTGAACACTTTTTGCCAAAATGTGGCAAATTTTTTGAGGGAAAGGTCAAGGAATAAAAACTGCATCACTTAAGTGATCTGGAAATGCATCGCGAGTCGCTTAAATCACGTAGAAATGTGCCACGGGCCACTTCAGTGTTCTACAACTGTGTGTGTGTGCCACCAATGTCGTTTTAACGCATGGGTACGCCCTGGCGTGGCCAGGTAGGCCTCAAAAAATTAGAAGTACGTAGTTGAATTTTTCAAACTTTTTTGGTAAAAATGCCTTTTTGAAATTTTCGTGCCATAAATGTGTGTTCCTATTTTAACATCAAGTTCGGAGATACAGGGGGCATCCCTCCCCCTCAGCATCAAAGGTGGAGTCGACCGATCTAATGTACGTACATTAGATCAGTCGACACACATTTATGGCACGAAAATTTCAAAAAGGCATTTTTACCAAAAAAGTTTGAAAATCGGCAAAAAAAAGGGCATTTATGGCATTTTGTTTGAACTTCCGGGCTCTAGAGATGGCTAGTGCAGAACCAGGTAAGAAGCAGACTAGAAATAAAGCGTTAATTTCTACTGGAATTTAGATTAACAGTGTAAAGATTTGCCACTGAAAATTAACAAAAAAATTAATTAAATATTATTTAAATTTAACACTGAAAAGATCTAACACTGTTTTTGCTGCCATCTACTGTCAAACATGAAGGTGACTCAAATCATGATAAGGAATTTCGGATCGAGGAGCCACAATTTTTATTCAGTGTAGTTCCCTACGAGAAAAGCCCTCAAACTGAACTGAATGGCAAGTTCAGTTCTTTCTTAAGAGCATAAGGAGCCGTCAAAAACAAAGCGCCTACAACGAAGCAGACCACAACAGAAGTTTTCATTCACAACAGCTAAGGCGACTGTATAAGGATCACCTTATATAGTCGCTATTAACAACAACCATCGAGCTTATAGTACTGGAGGGAGCATCAAGCCGCTGCGACGAGGTCAACAACGAATGCAAGGAAATCACGTGACTGGCGTGAGGAAATCACAGTTCAGTCCCTAAATATTACATTTTAAAGATTAAAAAGAAAAGGATAGAGAACTCATCTAATTATGAAAAAATATTAAATTATTTATTTCATTATATAATAATGGAACCATTTCTTTTATTAATGCTGGAATAATTTCTTTCATTAATATACTGAAAATTTTCTTTCGTCAATTCTTGAATTTTCCTTCATTAATTCTGGAATTATTTCCTTTATTAATTATTATTTCTTTCATTACTTCTGGAATAATTGCTTTCATCAATTCTGGATTTGCTTCTTTCATTAATGCTGAAATTATTTCTTTTATTAATGCTGGAACTATTTCTTTCAATGATTGTGAAATTATCTCTCTTTCATTAATTTTGGAATTATCACTTTTTTTATCAATGCTGAAATTATCTCTTATATTAAATTCTAGAATATTTTCTTTCATTAATTCTTGAATTATCTCTTTCATTAATTCTTGAATTATCTCTTTCATTAATTCTTGAATTATCTCTTTCATTAATTCTTGAATTATCTCTTTCATTAATTTCGTAATTATCTCATCGATGCTGCAATTATATTTCTTTCATTTATTGTTTTAAATTCCTGTGGGGGCCATAAGAAAATAACGGGGGGGGGGGCTGTCGTGTTTGTTTTCCCCGAGTCACGTGATCTTCCGACGAAAGATGTTGGGGGACACGATTCTCAGCACTGCCAAGGTGGAGACAACTTATGACAACAGCTCCCTACGAGCAAAGAAACGAATTGAACTGAATGGCATGTTCAGTTCTTCGGCGTCTGAGGACCCGTCAAAAACAAAGCACCTAGAAATGAAGCAGAGGATAGGTGAGTTGAGAATTTCCACTATTTGATTTCGTGTGGTACAACTAGACATTGTCGTATTTTTAGAATCAAAGGACCCTGAAACTCGGAGTCAGTAGTAACATCGTGTCAAGGTATCCTATAATGTGGCCCCGACAAAACGAATGCCACAAAAATTATTGAATTAATAAACACAAGATTTTTTTTTTCAACTTATTTTAGTGGGGCCCTCGGGAAATTTTTGGGGTACCTGCTCCAGTTCACTACTTCGTGTTTGCAAAGTACTGTTCGCATATATATATATATATATACTAATAATATGCATAACTAATAATATACTAATGATATGGATAATATATACTAATTAATTACCAGAAAAATTTCAAATTTCGTCCCTGTTCAGGGTCATTTAATTCGGGAACGAAAAATTTTTTTTTGGGAATCCTTTCCCCCTCCCCCCCTTCCTTGCATTCCCTCCTTTCTTTGCATTAAATACCTTTTATACGCATAATTTATGTCTACGATAATTTGCTTGAAAGACGAATGGGGGTTCCTGGTGGGCTAGTCACTCGCTTCCACACTTTTCTTGTCAATCTTTTGGTCGTTCACTGACCGTCACTCTCTAAAAATCCCCTATATTGCACAAGGTAGTGTGCTATTTTGTCGTTCAGCACAGATAGCAAAATTCTGGGCTCAGAGAAACAACAGGTTTGCGCAGGTGTAAAAAATAGAATGTTCCCCCCCCCTTCCCACCTGGGGGGGGGGTGGAGTCGAAGGCACATTTCATGTAAGAATAAAATGTTTCCTTTCTCTGCGGGAGCGTCTCGGTGCTCACCCATGGTGTCCCCCCCCCCTCCCCCACATCCTGGAGCTGCTGTGTGGGACTTGGCTGAGGATGTCTAGTTGGGATTTAGGAGCGTGAACGTCCTGATGGTGCCGAGCGCCGATGTTGGGTTGGGAATGGGATGGAGGCATGGTGGCGAGGGGCGGCGGGTTGGCTTGGTGTGGCTTCACCTTGCTGATACACCAGTAGGTTTTCTCGGCACGTCCGCTGTCTCATGACCACTGTTCTTAAATTGCAATAGCGATAGAGCCTGGACGTGCTCGGTTCATTCTGTATTGTGTATATGTCTTCAGTTGAACAGGAAATGATGAACAAATAAAGTTTAGTTTGATTCTATCTCCTTTCAAATCTTTTATTTCAAGTTTCAATGACATACTCGTGAGGATGGAGTGCTGTCTTAACAGTGAGTCTGTCAAACCTTATCCATCGCCCCTTGAATGTTAGAATGGACTAACGTTCGTCGAAATTTATTTATGCTGTCAAATACATTGAGAAAATTATGCTGAATCCACACCCGCAACTCTAACCCACGCAAAAAATCGATTTTGTGGTGTGGCAAGCACACACAGTCCAGGCTATTTTAATGGCCGATTTGGCGTAGTCATTCCCATAAAACCGGTTTTTGCGTAGCTCAGAATCGCGTAGCGCGGCCGGGCGTGGATACGGCTTTACAGTTAATCATCTGATTCGAGGCTCGGAAAAGCCATCTTTCAACTTTGGAAGAAACAGGTTCTTGCTACTAATCTGTTAAGAGGTCGCAGTCAGCATGGGATGACCGCCTCGAACCATTCAGTCGCTGTAGCTGCGCGAAGGCATTTCTAACCACTTCGAGCTCTGGAGGAGACAAAATTACAAAATGCAATTTTTAGTCCTGGAATAGATTTCAAACACAAATAATATTTTCGATTGCGAAACAAAAATTTATAAATGTAATGATGATTATAATGTATCTATTGAATTGATTTAGTTCAGGGAATGAGTCGAACCCTGTTTGGTTTTGTCCAAGTCTTTCTTCAGTCTTTCGATTTCTCCTTCATCTGGCTCGGTTGAATCGCTATCTTCGTCGAACTCATCTCCCTGCCAAATAAATCATATAAATATGGTCAGGTACAACGTTGAATGAGTCCAGGGTGGCCAGATGTACCTTTTAATCGCCTTATCCCGGTTTGCGCCCCCTTGCGCAAGAAACTAGAATTATTTTCAACATTTTTCCAATTTAACTTTTTTTAGCTACATTAGATATTATGCTAGGAATTTGTTATTTCAGTGTTATATTTTTTTCAATGTTAATACTGCACTACATTTCTGACGGCTCTTATTGATAAGGCAGTAAACTTATTGATTATATTGACTATACTGACTAGAAGCAAGTGGCTTACAGAAATATGAATTCCGTTTTGAAGGAATTGCGGCCAGATTGCCTTGCAGGCAGAAATTTCGAGAACTTCGCGTGGAAGCCTTCTGCTGTAGATTAATGTTGGTTAAGACGACCCGGCGTCATGGAAGTATTATGTAACAGAACCAGCTCATTATGCACTGTTTTGTGTAGAATTTTATATGCTATGTGTAGTTTTTTGTGGTACCGCTTCGCCAGAGAGTGAAATTATGTTCTGGTTTTTTTAAATTTATCAAAGAAGAAACTCTACGGCATGAAAAATGTTCTATTACAAACAACACTTTTTGTATCAATCGATTGATTTTTCAAAATTAAAATGTCCCATGGACTTTTCGGTCATTCTGTACATGGTTTCAAAACATTTGAACTATTTCTATTTGAAGCGGTATCTAACGGCTTGGAGGCGCGAATGTCAGCCCGTCTTCCATTTGAAAAAAGTCTCTCGACAGAGAGAAAGCAGATTTACAACACTATACTCACATAACATGAAAAATTCCAGCATTTCCATTTTTACTTCAGGAAATGGAAGACAGAGGGCAGCGCGAACATGAAACAAGCGCAACTCGGCAACATAAATACGTTAGGGCCACACATACACTCAGAAGACACTCAGAACATCCAGCATGCGCCGATTCATTAGAAATTCCGTAGAGGAATGTGTACGCTGTGCATGTAGGGTTAAGTAGTAGTAGTAGTAGTAATGGTATCTAACGGCAACGCAGACTATATTATTGACCAGACGCACCATCCAAGGGCTCTAATGTAAATGTTATAAATAATCATAATTTTTTCGCTCATAATGTGGCGGAACATAAATCGAATTTTCTATTTAACTGTTCCTGCTAGAGGAAACATTTAAATAGAAATTTAACGATGAATCATGGAATCAACATTTGTATCATCATTACTGGCAGAGGAATCATCTATGTATCCCCGCTGCCGTTGTTACATCTATGTACATAATCATGCCAACCAGCAAAAAATACAGAAATAGGCAGAGTAATTTGCGGACCGACAAAAAATAGATAAACATTAAAAATAATTCGAAGACCAGCAGAAAATACACAAATAGGAAGAATAATTTGCGGGCCGACAAAAAATAGATAAACGAAAAAATAATTTCCTCATTTGAACACACTGGAAACCGGCAAAAATGCATAAACAGGAGAAATAATTTGTGGACCGGCAAAATAATACATAACTAGGAAAAAAATAGTTTACGACGTAAATATAACTTCAATAAATTTTTCATAATTGAGACAACTCTCGTCGGTTAATGTGTGCTAAAATTATTTTTATACTGAATAAACGATGAATGCATCTGTTACGAAAATACTTGGACTTTCCAAGTTCGGAAGTTCAGGTTTTGCCGACGTTGAGTAATCACTATGATTGATAAACGCTAAAAATTGTCCAATAATACCCAATATTTCATGAAAGATTACCCCCAGGAGCATCGTGGGTTCATACGCCGATGCCGTAACTATCTTACGATAGAACCCCGTCCCCGGAAAAGGAAATGATGAACTTCAGGAGGTTATCGCACACGTTAATATATGGACCAAAACAAAATTTATCGCTGTTTAAAATTGATTAGCGTGCGTCACAAACGATTTTTCCTCATCGCCGCATTCTTTTAAAACCGGGTCCCACACTCGCTGCACTACGCGATTCTGAACTGCGCACAACCAGTTTTGCAAGGTTGGCTACGTAAAATCGACCGTTGAAATAGCCTGCCTCGTGTTAGCCACCCCTCAAAACCGGTTTAATGAGTTAGCTGATTGAAGCTGCGGTTGTGTGGATCCGGTTTTAAGCCGGGTTTTCCTAGGAGTAGGTTACCTGCACCGTGTGCAGCGTGAAAACGCTGATTGTTTAAAAAACGGGAATTTCAGGTTTTTAACCAATCAGTGATTTCACGCTGCACGCACCGCAGAAAACTTTTTCTTAGGAAAACCCGGCTTTAGAGAGAAAGAGAACGAAAATAAATTATTACCGACCTGTTGTACGAGGAGGCGTTTCTTCAAGGAGTTAATTTTGCTCTTCAAAGAAGCTTCGTTCGACACGAAAACCAAAAGCTTGTGGAGGACGCTAAAAGACGAAATTGGCGTGTTTTTTTTTGTTTTTGTATATAAATACAGTGGAATCCCGTTTTACCAAATACCGATATAACGAAAATCTCGTTTTAACGAACACGTTTCTAATCCCCCAGATAAGTTTACATAGGAACAATGAAAAAAAAGTGGAACTCTTTATAACGAAATTTCGTTATAACGAAGTGATTTCTCCGGTCTCCTGGAGTTCGTTATAATGGGATTCCACTGTATATATATAAATAATAATTATTTTATAATTTTATATAGCAGTTTCATTCTGGAATTGGTGTTGAGAAAATGAGTATTGAATCAAAGATTGAATGTTTCAATAAAAATTTAACGGTGCTATTTTCAACATGATAGTAATCGGGGTGCACAACCTCAAATGTAGGCCACGAAGGGGTTCCACCCAGCTTTCGGTCCAAATACTGCTCACCATGGAGGAAAGAATAACAGGAGGTGACATCAGGTACGAAAATTGAAGCCGTTGTGGCAACCCTATGGGCTGACAAGTAAGCCCAAACAAACCGCACTTTTCCCTATACTTAACATGTGTTTTGCCGGATCGAATTCTCTTAAAACATTAATATCTAAAAAAATTTAAGAACCATGACTGTTTAATGCGTCTTCAGGTAATCTACATGATCCAATAAAGGGGAAAGATAATCCTTGTATAAGGGGTTTTTATATTTTCAATTTATTTTTGAAAGGGGAGAGAGAAGATCATTTTTCACTCTCAACTCGTCATAAGGTTTTAGTTCAGTGCTTCAATTTATTTTAAAAATTCGATGAAAATATGTCTATGGAAATATGATTAATATCAATAATATGAAGCTCCAATAAAATGCAATTTTCATAATTTTTTCTTTTAACTGTTTATTTTATCTTTTTGTTTCGTTCATTATTATCGTAGATCCGGGACATTTCGAAAGTGTTTGAAGCCCGTGGGCGCTCGTCTTAAGCTTTACATGAGGAATTTTGATTTCTGAATCAATCCTGAGGTGCTCGAGCATCTTCTGACAGGGCCGTAGCTAGGATTTTGGCCACCCGGGGCAAACAGCATTTTGCCGCCCCCGTGCCTCAAAGTACTGGAAGTGCTCGAGCGTCCTCCAGCACTGTGTATTTATGGTTTTGCTGCCCGTAGGCTGTACAGATTTCGCCACCCTCTTCTTCCGTTCCACTCTCATATTCTTGAATATGTATGATTGAATTTGTAGGGAAAAACTTATTCAAAAAAGGGAAATTTTTGAGGGAAATTTTGGCTTGATGAGGTTAATTAGTAAAATGAAGAATTTTTATTCATACAATAAGTAATGGTTCAAAATAATGGCCACATTACGACGTACTTACAAGGACACCCTGTACATACCAATTATGGGCCCGCGAGCGGCAGATATACCGCATATTTGGCCCACGGACTGAAAAGGTCGTGCACCCCTGATTGTGATCATTAAACGTTATTTGATTCATTTTGCATTGGAATGAGTGTGATAAACAACTATATACCTGCACTTACACGAACAGCTTCAGGGACGTGAACAGGTTGCTGCGGAATTCAGCGAAACTCATTTGAAGCTGTTCAGCAACGTCCAGGTAACGCAGCTCCAGGGCTAATGAATAGAATTAACATTAGTTTAACTAAAAGAAAAAATAATACACACATCATTGAATTCTAGATTTAGTTTCGTTTTTTTGATATAAAATTGCGCAAAAAAATATTAGATCTTTGAGTTCTAGCAACGTATTGCTAATTGCAATACAACCATAACCTTCTAACACCTTTGTCGAACTTCATGCTGACAAATGTTGTGTCTACGCAAACGTAGGTCTTTGCAACGTAGCAATATTTTGGGGGGGGGGGGACAATTGACCCATTAGCTTGCCAAAATACGCCTTTGTCATTTGTAGATACGGACCGGTTTTCTCGATTCAACTGTTGGTTTCGTAATTTCTTTTACATTATACAGAGTCGAGTCGAATTAATGCGACCACCAGCTCATATCCAGGAAAAACGATTTTCAGGCGGTGGCCTATCATTTGGGTCATATGATAGGCGGTGGCCTATCATATTCAGTAGCTGTCAGCGCGTGGTGGAAGATTCATAGAGAGAGAACGATGATGATAGAGTTGTTCTCCAAATGGGATCGATTTGGTTCAGGTCTAGAGAATTGGCAGAGGGATTGGGACCAAATAAGTCTTGGTCATGTTATGTCTGTGATTTTCTAGAAATTTTGGCACATATCACGTCGCATTGACATTCTTCGCGATCCCGTAGGTCAGTGTTTCTCAAAGCGTGCATCGCGGCTCCTAGAAGAGTCACCAAACCTTTGTCAGGGGGATCACGGCAATCCGGAGATTGACCTGTGAGAATACTGCTTTGAGGTGGTTCTTTTATGTGGGAAAATATCCACCAAACTATTCTGGGAAGCCGGAACCGTGATCCGTGAACTGGGCAAGAGAGTCACGGGTGAATAAGGTTCGAGATCCATTGCCATAGGTTCCAAGAACGAAAAGAATATTCATCGATGTGCTTAATCTGGAGATAGTGTCTATCAGGTATATATGGGCCAACCAATAAACTCGAACAAGAAAATCAAACTCTCAGCTGTGTGTGAGCATAGGCACAGCTCTTGGCTATACCATCCGAGTGTAGATACTGTGGGTGGCCAAGTTTCTCCAACAGCATTTGGTGACCAGGGCAGTCTAAAGAGCATCATGGGCCCCTGGGCCAAGTAATTTTTCTGAGGCCCTATCTGGCCAATTCTCGAAAATTTCACACGGTTCTCGTTTTTGTGAGGCCCCTCTTCTCTTGAGGCCCTCGGGCCGTGCCCGGGTGGGCCCATGCGTTAAGACGACACTGCTGGTGACTTCCTGGCTCAGAGGGAAAACATAAAATCTCTACTGACGGCACCAGAGTCCCTGGTGGAACAGAATCCGTATTTGCAATTATAAAAGATGGCAAAATAGCGGTATCATGGAATAGTTCGTGAAGACGGCCCGGTAAGAGCCAAATCCATTTCATTTTTAATCGCCAACGTGTGATACATGTCTATATATAGCAGCTGTATCAAATTAACCCCATTTGACGAGAGAGGAAAAAAAGTGATTTTGATAGAAAAACCATAAAATAATTTTATAAACGCAGTTTTTCTGCCAAATTTTGGAGAATAAAAATTAAAAATTCGTTACTAGGTTTGATGGGGTGCCATAACTAACGTTAACGTGGACGCCAACTTGGCGATGATCCCGGATCCTGTCTTTTGTTATCGGACTTTGGCCATTTCACGAGTTGGCCAATTTCGGGTTTTCGCAGTTGCTCTCTTTCTCTCTCTCTCTCTCTCGAGTGAAAATATCTTTCCCCCCCCCCCCTCATTCCTTACTTTGGCCGCCCTCCAATGATTGGCGGGGTGGATTTGTACCCTTGCCCAACCCTACCCGTGCGTGCGAGCCATACATATTTCAAAAATGACTCGCGTTTCCTTGAATCGTTCAAGTTAAATTCAGTTGGAATAAAATATTTCTTCGACTCACCAACGAGGTCCATTACGACGAGGACGATGGCATAGGCCACGTACACCGCAATAACGATCCGATCGGGCAATCCCACTTTCTTGAAAAAGCACAGCACTTGTCCTATCCTGGAATGTCAGTAAAAAAAAAAAACATTACTGAAATGAATGACTATAGAATATACTAGTGGTGCGTATAGACTTTTCAATCCACGGGCCAGAAACTTGTATGTGTAATGTGACCCGTCCCGCAGCTAGAAATCTGCCTATGACTGAGAGAGAAATAAAATGGATTAAACATATGGTGATTGAGAAGAGAATAGTACCATAATCACATCACCTGTAGGTTGGTATCCAGGGTATCAAGAAGAAAAATATCAAGACTTCTTCAAAAAACACGATGACGTTCAAGGCAGCCGTCATAAGCGCCATAATCACCAGCGGGACTGTAAACAAATGATAACACACCTGTATGTTTCGAATGCTGAAATGTCATTTCATGTGTTAAATTATCATCACGTTAATGACCTGTAGAACTTCTCCACTGGAAAGTTCAGGTGGAGAAATTCGGTCCAGGAGAGGAGAAGTAGACATTTTGAGTAGAGGGAAAGAAACACACGTATATTGGAATGACTTGACAGCCATCCCGACACCCGCAGAACTCCGCAGTGAAAAAGCCGTTTTTAAGCATGGCTAGCAGACCGCGGTTGATTTCAATGGTTAATTTCGCGTAGAAAAAACCCCAAAAATCGATTTACAAGCTGCGGAACTATGCGGGGTTCTGTGGGTGTGGACCAGGCTTTATTACATATCGTCAGATTTTTGTTGATCAAGTTCTTGAAACCGGGAAGATTTATGATTTTTGGAATAAATCTCAAGAATTGTCACGCGGACTTATTATAAATAACAGACAATGTTTGAAACCATAAGGAGTAGATGCCCATTTGCCGCCTTGGAGTGTTAACCTAGTGCGTCCGTGTTTCCGATTCTGGAAACCCACGTCGTCTCCGGTTGGTTAAAAACCCGAATTTCAACTTTTTTTTAGCTTGAATCCATGGGAGGAAAAGAAATCGCACGCACCGCTCCTCTGGAACAGCACCTGAGTTTTTAAACCGAATCCTTACCAGCAAAACGCTGCAGACCTTCGTAGAGCAAAAACAGGCTTTGACCTGTGGCTAGCACAGCTCGGGCAACACCATCTTCAGCAGAAGGCCTCCACGCGAAGTTCATAACGTCACTGAAGAAGGTAACCTCGCCTACAGTCATTCGATATACTACAAAAAAAGAGTAAAGATGGCGCATGCGCCAGCCTGCTATATCCAATAGCTATAGACCTTAATTGTGATGACCTTCTTCAGTGACATCACGAGCTTCACGTGGAGGCCTTCTGCTATAGATGGTGCATGCTCGGGTGATTTAAATGGTAAATTTTGCGTACCCACACCACAAAACCGGTTCTTGCACTTTGGAATTCTGTAGAGTTCTGCTGGTGGGGGATCCGGCTTTAAAAGACGGGTAAAATAAAAGAACTTACCAGAAAATATGGCAATAATCCAGGAATCGGTGATCCAGGAAATGGTTGCGAAACAAAACCTCACGGGAGCCGTCAATATGGACCAAACTCCCATCACTTTGGACGGACCATGACCTAGTATCTGAATACAAAATAAATCAAAATCTTTAGACTTTCGGGAGTTTGACACGTGATAAAGCGGCGCTGCATCTCGTGCTGATAACATGAGCGAGTGCTAACATACACGACGGATGAAGGAAAAACTTCTTATCATCATTATTTTAGTGTGAGATGTATGCAGAGAAGACTTCTTCAGAGTGAAATATTCTGTCCATTTTGTGTGTAGATAACAATATGTTAACGATAAATGCAAGGGATCGGTTATTATGCAGCATAGTAGCCATTATTATGCATAATCACCGATTGTTTTCACAAGTTTGATGAATTCACTGCTACCCGTGATTTTCATAATACCCAAGTGTCGTTGGTAAAGGTGATAGATGTTCAAAATATCATCACTTTTTTATCGGTGATTATACATAATACCCAAGTGTTATTGGTAAATTTGGTTTATGCTAAAAAAGATCAGTTTTACCGGTGATTATGCATTATACCGAAGTCTCGGAGCCTTCCAATAAATTCTGTAGGGGTGGCATGATGAGCCCTCTGAATAATTAATGAATGCCCCCCCCCCCCCTCAATGTTTTCTGGTCAGTGCCTCTGATTCTATAGCTGTTCAATCTCATGTTATTTGGAAAATGAAGAGAAATTGGTAAATACGCTTCGTCATCATTCCACAAAAAAGTGAGCCGCGGTACGAAAAAAAACATTTATCTTTTACAGTGGGTGGAATCTCACCCGAAAATGTTATCATGGTGATAGACCGGGTTTGTATACAGTTATTGAATTATCTGACGTATGGTGGATCGCGCGCGTAGCACCTGGCATTCAACGAGGCAACGAGCATAGGCTTGTCGCTGACACTTTCGTAGGCCAGTCGTCCGAAATAGCTTCCGTCGGTATTATCTTCGACGCTGAAACTCCATTCGTCGACGGGTGACAATCGAAATCCACGTTTCACGACGGACGGATAAACGAAGCTCGTCGTGAAGTTCGATTTCAGTTCGAGCTTCGTGAAGACGGTCTCGGAATGCGACGGGAATGTATTGCATTCGGAGCCGTTGAAACGATCGCACCGAACGACGAAGCATTTCTCTTCGCACCAGTAATAGCGGTCGAATGAGTTGTGGGTGCCGTTGAAAACCCCCAGGTAGAAAGACTCGTCCATCGAATCCGCCTCGTACGTCACGGTACAGCACAGACCGTTATTGCAGGCTTCGACGGTCCCTTCCGTCCCTGTCAACTCCCGGAACGTGTAGGTCGCTGTCGGTTCTTGAAGGCACCTGTAATCTTTCGTCACGTCGACTGGTTCGTCCAAGACTTTGTAATAGCAAACGTCTGGTATATCTTTACCTTCGTTGTCCAAATCCACTTTGTACGACTCAGACCCGTTTCCTGATATGATGGTGATGCTACTGGCATTATTGTCGAAAGGGTACTCCTGGTAATGGTTTTTAGGTACCTTCGATACGACTATAGTCCGTTTCAGGTTAACTTTGCAGTGAAGGGGAAGCTACGAGGGAACCGCATCACTCGTTGCTATGGGAACGAAAGCCTCTTAACCAATGTATCGATGCGTAGCCTCGGTAAGGTATGGCCGATTCTCGCCAATCTCACTGAGAAAAATATTTTTTACGTGTAACGTAATTGCACAGTTAAATTAGTAATAATTATAGAATTAAAAGCAAACCACTGCCGATACTTTCAGAAATTAAAGTGAGGTTTTTGAAATCATTTGTTTTGTGTTTTGATTAGAAAATGTTTTAAAATTTAGAAAAAATAATTATCTTCTATCAGCGTGTCACTTACTCTTCATTGATGTGCCGTAAGTAACATTAAAAATTTCAAAAAAGTCATATTTTTCTGCAATATTTCCCTTCCCTCAGCTGAAATTTATTTACAAAAAAAAAATCTAAACAATATTATGAAAGCAACGTGTAATTTTAAAATACTGTATATTAACCATGGCTCTCAAAAACTTGGGGATTTTTAATTTTTTCTTCAATTTATATGGAAAAAATTAATGTTAAATAAATTAAGAAGAAGCAGGTTAACGCTGTTTTCACATGCAAATGCAGGAATAGCACCAAATAATAATAAAGATACGGAAAAGTTTAGAATTTTTTTACTCACTTTTCTTGCCGAAATTTCCGTCACTCGACCTCCCCTTTCCCCGAATGGTATACGTCGATGCCACTTGTTTTCCCGACAGCTTTAGTCTTTTGTTACGGTCGATGTGCTGCTCATGGTTATTACGGATTATTCTTATGGAGTTTTGTTTACAACGAATATTCAAAAACCAAAAATATAGTATTCAGGAATGGAAGAGCAGAGAACTTTAGCGTGGCTATCTCTGGTGAAAATTAAGACACAACTGTCACATAACAGATGAAAGCCCAAACCACTGTGGACCGTAATTATTATTAATAATATCTGAATATTCGTTTTTATGTAAGCCTACAACTGCATGTAAAACTGAATGAAAAATTGTATCGTTATGGAAAATTCAACCAAATAACGAAAAAAAAAATGTATATATACAGTATATAATTGTGTAACGAAAAAAAACACGACAGTGATTTTGGCGGGGAAAATTTCTAGGATATCGCGCCAGAGTGTCGTTGCCGTTGCTATGGATTTTTAATAATGGTAACCAATATTTTTTATAATTTAAAAATTTTAAACAAGTAAACATCGGTTCAAAACGACTTTTTTTCAGTATTTTTTTCAAAATCATAGAAAAAATTGAAATATTATGTATAAAGGTTCATCTTAAACCTCCGATATATGAGAACTATATTTTGCGGCGAAGGAATACACTCTCTACCTTTCTCTTCACTGCAAAGTTAACCTGAAACAGACTATAGTTTCGATAATCCATCCGGATTATAAGTATATTTCAGTGCTCCCATTTTACCGGTGAATATTCCACTTCCACGGCAAATAATCCCGGAAGGTGTGTGTTCGCGACTATGTAATTCGTCCCCTTGCCCAGAGCCCACGATGACCAATGTTGAACGGCGGACAACAGTGGACGACTGCGATCCACATAGTGGTCAGGAGAACAGTATCGATGCTCTCGTTACGACCGAAAGTAGCCATACGCTCGAACATGCTGTGGAAGCATATGAACATGGTGATAGTGCCGAAGTCTGTTGTGAAAGTTGGATCTTGGACAGTAAGGGGAAGGTCCATTCCTTTCTCGAAGAACAGACGTTCTTTTCTGTAGACACCGATCAAAGTCCTGTCGCGGTCGAAAGCTATGTTGGCGTTGTGGTGCCAAAAACCGTCGTCCGGACCTTTGCTGTGCTGTTCTTTGGGGCACGGCTGTATGTCGCCCACGGCAGAAACGACCACAACCTGATTTTCTCTTGCCATGCAGCTGAATCTACGGAAAATCGGACGTTGGGAAAATACTTCTGTTTGTTCACAAGGGTTCAACTTTGCAAGCTTGTGATCCGGTATCGTCTCGAGGTAAGGTCTCAACTTTTCCCGTTCACCCATCGCACAGTGGTTCCTTTTTACGGAAAACGTGGTCAAAACTCTGTACTCTCCTTGGAATTCGTTGCATATTCTTGAAAACTGTTTGAAACAATAAATATTATGATTTTTTAACGGCAGGGTGCAGATTATGTGATTAAAGAGATTTTAAGTATATGAAATGGATAAAAAATGATGTTTTATATTATATGGCTATTGGTAGAATTGCGATAAAGAAACATAGCGTGGATTTGGTCATGATGTCTCATCATCATATATACCACATTTGAATTGCAGTAACATGTAAGAATATTGCTTAAATGTGTTAAAAACTTATAATAACATAAAAAGGCCGCATAAAAGAATTGATTAAGAATTCAAAATAATTTCACCAACAAAATTTGATGCAAAAATTCCATATTTTTCAATTCGATATTTATCGGTACACGCACAGATGAAACTCTACTCTGTTTTGCCAACTTCTCGCTGTGTTGGAGAGGTAGAATTGGCTGAAACATTACCATTTTTTTGCGGATTTATAAATTTCGTTCTGATCAAACATAAATTATTCAGCCATCTATCTATTATAAACTGGCAAGTCTTGATTGATTCAGCATCACCGAGCCGAAACCGCTGAAGCTATAAATACGGAATTTGGTCAGTACTTTTGTTTCCCAATGTAAACGCTCGCCAAAGAAAGGGTTTTCAAAATTCAACACCTAAAGGGGTCCTAATGTACAGGATGGGCAAAAAGTCTGGAGAAACTTCTAAAATTCATAAAAACCGAAATAAAAAACGGTTTGCAGGGTTAGCATCGCTAGGTCCCAGGAATTTTTTTAAGACAGGGAAAAAAACTCAAAAACAACTGATAGGTGGCACTGGTACGAGTGACTTCAGTGGAAATATGCAAATAAGACGGTTATAAGAACTTGCTCTCTTAATCCACAACCAGTTCACCGTTGTAAATCGTTGTATGTGGACCTGCTGCACTCTGCCGTTGCTGGATTTGTGACTCCCCTGCAATGTGTTATCCCCTTGTGGTACACATACCGCTGTAATAAACGATTTGGATGATTTGGAGGCAGTCTGTTCTTTCTTTGCGTATCTTTTCTTTACACAATTTTTGACTTGTGTACGTCAGTGCCACCTATCGGCTGTTTTTTTTAGTTTCCCCCCCCCCGTCTTAAATAAAATCCCCGTGACCTTAGCGATGCTAACCCTGCAAAACCGTTTTTTATTTCGGTTATTTTTCCGGGTTTTATGAATTTTTAAAGTTTCTACAGACTTTTTGCCCACTTTGTATAATGCATATTTATTAGAGTCGCAATCTGATATGTCGGTAGTACAGTCAAACCTCGTTAGTGCGTCACCCGGTTAACACGTCACTCCGCTTACCGGGTCACTTTTTGGAAGTCCCAATTGTCCTCAGGTATGAATTTGCACAGCTATGGCTTACTCCGTTTAACGAGTCACTCCGCTTACTAAGCCATATTTTTGCATCCTAAGAGTGACTCATTAACGAGGTTTGACTGTACTTTTACTCAATCATTTCATCATCATGAAAATGTAAAACAGTAAAACATACGATCCACTCTAATTTTGATGCTTTCGTTTACTCTCATTTGCGAAATGAAAATCCTTCATTAAGTTCACTTTCTTCTTGCAATATTTCCTCGGAAGAAAAAAAGGGGGTCTTGTTTTTTCAAAAATATATGTAATAAATAGAAACGAAACACACAAGTGTGTCTGCAGTGACGCGTGTTCTCGACCTTTGGACGAAAAATAAACACAGAAACTCGTTCTCGTGTTTGGTTTTGTTTCTTTTCCGGCGATAAGTTGCGTGCGAAAGAGATTCCATTACGAAACATTCTTTCAATGGAAAAAACAAAAACAAAACACTCCCCGTTGATGGACCGAGATTGAAATAATGAGATTGTAAACGGGTTTTTCCCCACGATTTCAGCATCCATCACTCCATTGAGTTCGTCTCTCGCTTCTGATTTGTCGAGACTCTACGAGGAAACTCTTTACCGGTGTAATATATTGCTGTTGTCACAGACGCTTCATTAGTATACAAGTATGCATAAACACTCTTCATTAATACACAGCTAGTTTGATATTCGTTCAAGTCATAGATCACAGGTGAGTGACTTCTTTCCGTTTCAACTTACACGATAAACGTATATGTGTTATTTTAGCGCGTTGAATTCATTTATAACAGTTTCAGAATTCATTTATAACAGTTTCAGAATTCATTTATAACAGTTTCATTTTTACTTGAACTGAATATTTTTAAGAAAAGAGGGCAGAGTCGAAAAATATTTTGTAGGAACGGAGAGAATGTTCGTATCCCGTAAAAACGGGACGTATAATATCTCAGTGTTAAAATTCGTAGAGTGGCACGAATATACAAAATAATGTTGATTGTGACACGGCTTCGAAATAATGGTTGGACACTAATTAATTAGTCATTACTGAGAAATATACAACGTCAGTAAAAAGAATTAGCTGTGATTCAGCCAATTCGAACCATCACTGTAAAAATTGAAAAAATATGAGAAAGAATTGAAATTTGTCTTTTGAAAAAAAATATAAATAAGTACAATTTACGCCTCCTCTATTAATTGCACCGGAAGAAATTTACTCAGTGTTGTTTGAAGGAATATGAATATAATTGAAATTTTTGAGGTTTTTCCACATCTTAGGAGCTAAAATAACTGAATTTTAAATTTTCTCAACATGTGGAAAAGACGCAAAAAATCGGAGGAATCGGTGACGTCTCGGCGGATTCAAGTCACAGGCAAAATGTTGTGCGTTTTTTTTTTTCACTACAATCAAAGAAATTCTAGTTTTTCCAATTGAAGTCGTGGGTGCAAGGGCCAGTCAGTTCTAGTTTTTTCAGCCCATGGCTTTCTTCGGACAATATTTTATTTTTGGAGGCCCCTCGCGTTATCAGGGCCCCCCTACCCCCCACCACAGATCTGGACCCTTCTGCTTATCGAATCAAGGTCTGCGTAAAATACGGGACGAACCTATGGACCTGCAATCGAACCTTCCGGCATACCACCATGGGTCCACGCATATCCTGGGATACTAAACCATACATGCACCTCATCCATGCATATACTGGGCTAGAGTTCAGTGAGCTTCGTTCTTAGGGGAGGGGGGTGTTATGCATCGCCGTCTCAGTATTATGGGTGTCTATGAAAAGTGCTATTTTTGGCCCCATACTTGGCTGGAAGTAACTGCTTACATATCTACATTCAAAATCAAATTATAACAAAGCAATTGGATACGATGGCATTAATGCTAGAATGTTAAAAATAGTTTGTAAACATCATCTGCGGTTCATAACACATATAATCAGTACTTCAATTACTGAAGGTACTTTTATTGAAAAACTTAAATATGCCATTGTTAGACCTATTCACAAAACTGGAAATATTAATAATTATAATAATTATCGCCCAATATCGATACTTCCAATTATGTCTAAATTCATAGAACGGGTTATGGAAATGAAAATTATGGATTTCCTCAACTCTAACTCTTACTTTGCAAAAAACCAATTTGGATTTCTTGAAAATAGAAACACAGGAATGGCAGTTCTAAAAGCCACTGAATACATTTACAAGAATGTCAATAACAATAAAACAACCCTTGCTGTTTTTTTGGATTTACGTAAAGCATTTGACAGCGTTGACCATAAAATACTTCTGGACAAAATTAATAAGGCTGGTATAAGAGGAAAAATACACGACTGGTTTAAAAGCCACTTAACGAACAGAAAACAGGCAATTAAAATTAAAAATGAAATAGGATCTTTTAAGCAAATAGTAAGCGGTGTCCCACAGGGATCGGTACTCGGAGCGATACTCTTTTTGATGTATGTAAATGATATACAACACCTACAAATGAATGAAAATATTATTAGTTATGCAGATGACACAGTGCTCTTCATTTCCGATAATGATAACCTAAACCTTAAATATAAAGCTGAAAATGATATGACAGTAATTTCACAATGGCTAAAATATAATAAATTGACCCTTAATTTAAATAAAACTAAATTTATGCATTTTCAATTATATAATAACAGAAATATAGAACCAGTAACAATACAATATCATGTAGGTCATTGCTCACGCAATGAGTGTCGCTGTACTGAAGTTAAGGAATCCCTAAACCATCTAGGAATCGTTTTTAATAAAAACCTTAAATGGAAGACTCAAGCGGTGACAGTAAGCAATAAACTAAAATACATCAATACCAGGATTTACTGCTTGGAAAATATTATATCCCCTAAATTTCTTCGTACTATTTATTTCGCATGGATTTTACCAGTCATACAATATGGTACATCGGTATGGGGCGGTGATTATGACTCGAATATAAATATAATAAGAAACACTCTGAGAAAAGTTGTGAATAATATATCAGAAAAAATAAATATAATCCAAGACTGTCACAATGATTATAGATTTAACATCAATAAACTCTATCTTTACAAAATATTATTCTTTATTCAGAAAAATCCCGACTGGTTCAAAATTAAACACCAGCAGCGACAAACAAGACAACACGGAATTCAATACGCCATAATTAAACCAAAGAGAACCATAATACAAAAACAATTCATATACATAGCACCTAAAGAATACTGTAGATTGAATAACGAAATAAAAACGGAAAAATCACTACACAAATTCAAAAAAGGGAAAAATCACTACACAAATTCAAAAAAGGGAAAAATCACTACACAAATTCAAAAAAGGGAAAAATCACTACACAAATTCAAAAAAGGGAAAAATCACTACACAAATTCAAAAAAGGGAAAAATCACTACACAAATTCAAAAAAGGGAAAAATCACTACACAAATTCAAAAAAGGGAAAAATCACTACACAAATTCAAAAAAGGGAAAAATCACTACACACATGCATCTTTTTTTCTGTCTTTACGAATGTAATGTGAGGACTGAATATTATATCTTAATTATATACACCATTGGTCTGTTGTCAACCCCAATATATACTACACTATCAATATGCCCTGGACGGATTATGTAATCCCTTGGGCTAATATGTAAATGGTAATATATATGTTTTTTTGTGTATTGCGTCTGTATTATATGTTGTAATATGTGTGTGTTTGTAATAAATTTGAAGATGATAATTAGATCTCTTCGTGCAACCCCCTCCTCCTTACGGATATGAGGCCCCTCGCCCTGCCTGAATGGGCCCGGGGGTTAAGATCGCCCTAGTTTTACGGACAGCTCCGATGGATTGGGAAAGTACTAACATTCGCCGCCACAATGGTGGCCGGCTGAAGTCGGTTTTTTGAGGTTCCCAACTTTGAGGCGTGAATGCGCGCTGATCTCGCAGTTAAAAAGTCACAGGGAGCAACGGGCCTACAATGGTTTTCAATCATTAAACTTCATTCACAATTTGAAATATAGGTAGCAGCACTAAAAAAATTCCCGCATGATTGACTATGGCGATAGACTGGAGCTCAGTTTGAAAGAAAGTGCTCCGTGGCCCTAAACCTCTTGTGGCTCCCCTTAAACGTGATTTTCACCCGTGGTCATTAGAATATCCCGGGACCACAAGGGGTGGGGGCGTGTGGCTCCACAGCCACAGGGTAGAAACAATACTATCCTCTATCACAGACCTGTTTTACTTTTTCACTTTTTGCCTGGTTTTTTGTATTGAGAGAAAACGAATGGAGTTGGTTTTTTCCCCCGAACACTGGAATTTTGTGGCTAGGCTTGGCAACTTAAAAACAGTTATTGTTACCATATTCATCGACTCACTTAAAATGTGTGCTCAGAAAAATCTCATTAAAATCACCCCAAAAACGGTTCAAAACTCTCACTTCATCACGTTTTATTTCGTGGCTCTCTTGCAGCGACCGCACATCTGTCGCATTTCTTTTGTGTGAATGCGTTGGAAATATTTTGATTATATTTCAATGAAATTATTTTTTGATGAATATTTCTCGGTTATTTATCATGCAATAATCTTAAATCCTACGTCATTTTTTGTTGCAGACATAAACATGGCTTCTCTCGCGATGTTCACATCGCAGATTTTGTTTCTGGCCGGAGCATCGCTCGCAACGATCACTCCTCGGCTCGTGACGATCTCAGCCGAAAATGATTTCTTCACGGCGGCTGTTTTCGAGCACGTCAGGCTTGGCAATTCCAGCACCGACACGCCGGCCGAGGTTGTCGCCATGAATCTCGATTATTACAGCAGAGCGGCCGAAGTCGCGAGTTCGAAGGTATGTTCCGACATTTTATGCTATACAGGGTGTCCTGTAATACGGCATTTATCTCATCAACCGTCCGTCGTAGAGCTATGGTTCTAATTTAAAAGAATGCTCGAAAGACGTTCGAAAATTCCCTGAGCATGAAAATACAGTGTGTCGCAAAATATAAAAAAAAATCTAAATTTTTATACAGTCATACCCTGTGCTCTAACTCCCAACTAAAAAGTTGTTGCCCTGTCTCCCCTGATTCCAAAAAAAAAAAGAAATCCATGTTTTTAAGTGCAATATTCGCAGAGATATTTGAATCCCAAAATCAGGGAAAAGTTGGGAAAGGATGAGCGAAAATAGAACGTTGGTGGTTAGTTTTTGCTCTTCTTTAATAACTTTTTCTAGGTTTTTGGATTCAAATATCTTGGAATTATATTGCACTTAGAGACATGGAATTTTTTTCTGTTGCTCTCAGGAGATACAGGGCAACAACTTTCTAATTGGCAGTTAGAGGACAAGGTGGGGACCGTATAAAATTTTTTATTTATTTTTTTATTTTGTGACACACTGTATTTTCACTCTCAAAACTGGTACAGTGTAATTTTTTAACGCCTTTGTGGAACATTTTTGTAAACTCAAACCACACCCCTACGACGGACGGTTGTTGAGATAAAGGCCGCATTAGCACTTGCAGGACACCCTGTACAATTATGAAAGAAAAGTCAACAGACGTACTCTCAGTACCACACTTATCTTCAACCAAAGCCGAGTTGAAGTGTGTCTGCAACAAACAATGAATTTGTAGGCATTGCTTACTGGAAAATATATGTTTTACCTAATGCAGCGGTTCTCAACGTACGGTCCGCGAAGGTGACCTGAGTCGCTGATGGGCAAACTTTTTTAGGAGCGGGCCAAAAAACAAACATTTTTTGCCAGAATGAACTTATTCGGACATTGATTCGTAATCGGAATTTCTATGCTTAGAAATTGAAGTTGCGGAATGTGTTGTATACTTTGTAGACTGCCACGGTTTCATTACAAATAAGATAATGGTTTATCCTTTAACTACTGGCAAAAAATAAATAAGTATACAGTAAAACCTCGTTAGCTAGTGAACCATAATAAGTCGTCACTGCGGTTTCGTCGTCATTTTTCGTCCGTTTCGTTTAGCTTTTATAGATAACAATGTTATTAAACCCTCGTTTACTCGTCGTTAATCTCGTCGGTATTGGAAAGTTTGAAAGAGAGGAACAGATGATTTCTATGGCTCCCTTTTTAAGGGAAGAGCTTGTGTGTGAGTGATTAAACGTATTGCTATATGTTTCAAAGCGACCATAAAAGCCTTACGTATCAAAAAGGAAAAGCTCGAACGACAAAAGTGACGCTGAGGGAGCTCAATTGTTAACTAAAACAACAAAATTTCTTGAAGCGTTAGGAATTGTTCAAGCTCAAATTTGAGAGAAATTCATTACACACCAGACATTTTTACCCCCAAATCGACATTGCCCTAGCCTGGGCGTGCCCTTTGCCCCTTTAAGTCAAAATCAGACCGTGTTTTTGATGTTACTTAATGTATGTACAATGAACTACTGCTCAAAAGTTAAAGCATTAAAATTAAATCTATATATATAAAATTCATTTTCTATCTGTCTGTGTGTGTGTGTGTATGTTCCCTCCATACATCGACAATTTTAGATCGATTGTCGCCAAATTTTGCATATATGCCAAATGGGACCCGACTTGAACAATAAGCTACTTTAAAAAAATTTCAGAGCAGGGCAAATGCCCCAAATGGGCAAAAAACTGTCGGGCAACAATGGCTTTTGAGCCTCAACAATCACTTTCGGAATATTCATTTTAGTTATCGTGGTTCCCCCTAACAATGCGTTTCAGACGTGTGAAGTTAAGCCTTTACAATGGTTTGTCACTTATTTAACGCTGTCAGTATGTGTATAATATTTATGCCTTTATAATGGTTTGCCACATTTTCAATACTCCCAGTAATGAGGCTTTTTGAATAGACGTCATACTCATCATCAGTATCGCTTTGAGGGTGGTTGTCATAGAAATCAGTGTTAAAATTGGCAATTTTACTGCAGAAATGCGGAAATTTAGTGGTGTTTTCCGCCACATCGATAATTTTAAAAACTGTATTGAATATTGAATTCTTGATTTTTGAAATATTGAGTTCGCTTAGAAATATGCGAAGCCCAGAAAATTAAGTGGGAAGCAATAAGCCGGACCTACTTTTGAGTTGGATATCCATTCAATAACATTGATTTCAACTTTTGATTTATATCTTCTCAAGTATGAAGCGTACGGAAGTGGCTCTCCGTATTGTCTTTTAACAATTAAGTGCATAAATTGATATAGTTTAGGATGTTTTAAAATTAATTATGGGCCCGTAAAGTACATCGAAAAAATTCCATAGCTTTAACTAACAATTTTTGGAAGCTGAAACATGCAGATGTGGATAACTAGGAGTTCAAGAGGGAGGGGGGAAGGGAGGAATCGAAATATTTAAAACACGATTTGCATGTCCCTCAAAGAAAGAGGGAGATATCACGTGATCGATCCAAAATGCCTCATAGAAGAAAATCCGGGCAGCGCCGGGTATTACAACTAATAACATACAAACTGCGTGAGATTGAATTTGTCGTATTTTCTCTTCCGAAATTTGAACTTAATTTTAATAATTTTGCCCCAATAAAATACATTTTTAATCTCCTAGGGGGGGGGGGATGGCACGAGTCTCTTCTCCCGCGCACGTCTCTGATCCCAATATGCGATAGGAGGTGGAGGGAGGCTAAAAATCTGCTGGCGTAATACTTTAATGCCCCCCCCCCCAAGTCAACACCATGAAGAAAGATGCACGAATGATTACTAAACAAATATTTACAGCGTCCAGTTCCCAAGTTGGTGATTCACGGATGTCGGAGAGAGAAAATGTCACTTCGTGATTTTTTTATTTTTCCAGGGAGCTGATATGGTTGCATTTCCTGAATATGGTTTCTTCCCGTTTATGGACAAACGAAAAGATATGAGAATGTATCTCGAGACGATACCAGATCACAAGATTGCGAAGTGGAACCCCTGCACAGACACCGTAGAATTTTCCCAAAGGCCCATTCTACGCAGACTCAGCTGCATAGCGAGGCAAAACAGAATCGTGGTCGTGTCTCCCATGGGTGACATACGGCCCTGCACCAAACAACAGCATAGCAAGTGCCCGGACGACGGTTTCTGGCACCACAACGCCATCGTCGCGTTCGACAGAGACGGGACACTGATCGGAGTCTCAAGGAAGGAGCACCTGTTCTTCGAGGAGAGCATGGACCTCCCTCCAGTAGCTCAGGACCCCTTTTTCAGCACTGACTTCGGCAATTTCGCCATGTACATCTGTTTCGACAGTATATTTACATCGATGGCTCGTGCCGGCAGGAACTCCAGCATCGACGGTGTCATCTTGTCACCCATGTGGATGGATTACCGACCGTTGCTAACGGCGATCCAGCATTTCTCTTCTTGGGCTATTGGAAACGATGCCAATTTGATAGTCTCGAACGTGCAAATACCTGGCTGGATCACTACGGGCAGCGGCATTTTCGCCGGGAGAATGGGTGCTTTGAAATACACTTTCAATATCGACAACCAGTCGAAGCTCATCGTTTCAAGCCTTCCGAAGAATCGGAACCGAGATCTCAATACTTCCCAGAACGACGAAGCGGGCATAACTGTCATCACAAGCAACGGAACTAAGCCGTACGACGTTGACGAAGATCACGAGGGACGGAACATACCCGATGTATGCTACTATGCAATTCTAGGGGAGGACGATAGTAAAGGTCACAGATGTTTCCAAGAACCGATGACGAATTACACGTTCAAAAAACTGATCGGATCGAATGGGGTCGTTGAAGCCTGCAACAACGGCCTGTGCTGTAGGGCGACGTACGATGCAGTGTCAATGGACGAATCATTCTACCTTGGAGTGTTCAATGGTTCTCACAACTCATTCGACCGCTATTTCTGGTGCAAAGAGGTTTGTTTTATTGTCCGATGCGATAATTTCAACGGATCCGAGTGCAACACATTCCCGGCCCATTCCGGGACCGTCTTTAGGAAGCTCGAACTCAACATGAATTTAACGACGGACTTCGTATATCCGTCCGTGCTGAAAAGTGGATTCCGATTAGCTCCGGTCGACGAGTGGAATTTCGACGTCGTAAAGAACAACAACGGCTATTCCGGACGATTGACTTATGAAAGCGACAGCGATAAACCCATGGTAAACGCGGCTTTGAAAGGCAGATGCTACGATCGTGATCCTCCATACATAAGATAGGATAAAAGATGAGAAGATTATCGAAACGTCATGACACTAGAACCCCGATCATGTGCAAATGCATATATGCTTATGCATTCGCATATTTTGGTCTTTTTTGGCAATAATGCACATAGATACATAAAATCAAAGAATTTCTAGAATAAGTGAATTTTTTTGGAGGTTTATTAAAAGCTCAGTAACTTTTTATTACAATTTCTCAAATGAGTATTGCTTATAATATTATCATAACATCGGTATTTTATTCCGCGGGTGGTTTTCAGCGAATTACCAGAAGTTTTTGCAATATTTTCAACCAAAATATCAACTGTTTTATTGTATTTCCAAAGTTAGCGTCAGTGTTCCATTGTTTTAAGAAATAGCTCCGAAATTCTTTTGTTATTGGAATTTCGTAAAGTACCACCAAGTAGAAATCGACAATTCCTAGGTATAAAATGTATGAAGGAGTTATTTGCATATGTGCAGAATATGTATACTGTATGGGTAACATTTTTTTGCAAATGAATTTTTTCACTAAAAAATGTAAAATATGCATCTTAAAAACATATCTGCTTTTTTTTGCATGTTGATTTTATTCAACGCATATTTTCTCCTTTTTTTGTGCGTATTTTTGAATTTTTAACTTATTCAGAATTTTTTAGTGCATATGTTGGCATTTCTAATTATTTTTAGAGCAAATTTCGCCATTATTTTAGTGCATATAATCCAGGCGCTAGTCATGACGGTGATTCAAAGATGTTTTTAGGTACACGGCACATATTTATGTTTCTGAATGTTCCGCACCGTTCACTTAATGACGATCTGTGTATCTGTAATCTAGTAATGTGTGTTATTTATAATAAAAACAGTTTTTAGCAAAATTGTCAGTGTTCTAGTTTTATTGCCCCGTATATATTCTACTTTAGAATAATTATTTTGTATTATATATATGTGTATTACTCAATGCCCATACCTCTGATACAAAACTTTTGTTCGCCTCTCAGATGTTCCAAATTATCGCTCCTTTCTTTGTAGGAAGCTGACCTGATTGTGTTTCCAGAATATGGGTTCTTCCCACCCATGGGTGAACGGGAAAAGTTGAGACCTTACCTCGAGACGATACCGGATCACAAGCTTGCGAAGTGGAACCCTTGTCTACAAATAGAAGTATTTTCCCAACGTCCTATTTTACGTAGATTCAGCTGCATGGCGAGAGAAAACCAGATTGTTGTCGTTTCTGCCATGGGCGACATACAACCCTGCACCAAAGAACAGCACAGCAGGTGTCCGGACGACGGTTTCTGGCACCACAACGCCAACGTAGCTTTCGACCGCGACGGGACTTTGATCGGTGTCTACAGAAAAGAACGTCTATTCTTCGAGAAAGGAATGGACCTTCCCCTTACTGTTCAAGATCCAACTTTCACAACAGACTTCGGCACTTTCGCCATGTTCATATGCTTCGACAGCATGTTCGAGCGTATGGCCACTTTCGGTCGTAACGCGAGCATCGATACCGTTCTCCTGACCACTATGTGGATCGACAGTCGTCCACTGTTGACTGCCGTTCAACATTGGTCATCGTGGGCCCTGGGCAACGGGGTGAATTACATAGTCGCGAACACACACCTTCCGGGGTTATTTGCCGTTGGAAGTGGAATATTCACCGGTAAAATGGGAGCACTGAAATATACTTATAATCCGGATGGTTTATCGAAACTAGTCGTATCGAGGGTACCTAAAAACCGTTACCAGGAGTACCCTTTCGACAATAATGCTAGTAGCATCACCATCATATCAGGAAACGGGTCTGAGCCGTACAAAGTGGATTTGGACAACGAAGGTAAAGATATACCAGACGTTTGCTATTACAAAGTCTTGGACGAACCAGTCGACGTGACGAAAGATTACAGGTGCCTTCAAGAACCGACAGCGACCTACACGTTCCGGGAGTTGACAGGGACGGAAGGGACCGTCGAAGCCTGCAATAACGGTCTGTGCTGTACCGTGACGTACGAGGCGGATTCGATGGACGAGTCTTTCTACCTGGGGGTTTTCAACGGCACCCACAACTCATTCGACCGCTATTACTGGTGCGAAGAGAAATGCTTCGTCGTTCGGTGCGATCGTTTCAACGGCTCCGAATGCAATACATTCCCGTCGCATTCCGAGACCGTCTTCACGAAGCTCGAACTGAAATCGAACTTCACGACGAGCTTCGTTTATCCGTCCGTCGTGAAACGTGGATTTCGATTGTCACCCGTCAACGAATGGAGTTTCAGCGTCGAAGATAATACCGACGGAAGCTATTTCGGACGACTGGCCTACGAAAGTGTCAGCGACAAGCCTATGCTCGTTGCCTCGTTGAATGCCAGGTGCTACGCGCGCGATCCACCATACGTCAGATAATTCAATAACTGTATACAAACCCTGTCTATCACCATGATAACATTTTCGGGTGAGAATCCACGCACTGTAAAAGATAAATGTTTTTTTTCATACCGCGGCTCACTTTTTTGTGGAATGATGATGAAGCGTATTTACCAATTTCTCTTCATTTTCCAAATAACATGAGATTTTACAGCTATAGAATCAGAGGCACTGACTTGAAGAAAATATTGAGGGGGCTGAGAGTTCCCAGTCACCCCCTTCATATACGGGACCCAAGCGTACGCAGGAGGGGGGGATGCGTTTCATTGTGCATTCATTAATTATTCAGAGGGCTCATCATGCCACCCCTACAAAATTTATTGGAAGGCTCAAATAGCATCAGCTTCTCAGGTTCTGTCACCTATGTATACAATAATGACAATAATGCTTGAATTTTCTGCTCATAACATTAAAATTTAAGATATGAGACCATATTTAAAAATATTTGAATTAATATTTTGATGACATTTTTATCACGGGAGCAAACACAAGTTGATTCAACGAAAACTGCTGATGATTCTAGTTTGAAAATAGAGTCTGGTGGAAGTTTTAGAAGAAAAAGACAAAAATGTATTGTCTCCACTGTGTGTGTGAACAGCAATTTTCGTAATCGGGAAACCATCTTTTTCCCTCGCCGCCAGTATAATACCATTATTTTATACCACTTGGGTGCAATTTCTAGTGATACAAGTAAGAGTATGAAGATCGAGAAAGTTTCGAAATCAGTGACAAAACTAAATAACTGATATTCTAAAAAGAACGGCAAAAGATCAGAATGAAGAAATTCCAATACAATACAATACAATAATAATTATACAGGGCTTTTGGCTAAAAAAGTTCTTCGTATTTAACAAATATTTTAAGCATATTAAGTTGCTTCAAGCTGACAGCGTTAATTCTTGATCTATTCCGATATTTGCTTACATCTGGATGGGTGAAATGAATAAAAATATTTTTATAGCATAAAATTAATACCATGGGATTATAAATACCGCGTTTTTTGTTAGCATTGGAAAATTTTCCATTAAAATTTGATCATTCAGTTGATTAATCGGTAAAACTTTGCAGATTAACCAGTTGAATGATCGATTAAAATTTTTGTACTCACCAGTTAAACATTTTAATCGATTCCCGGCCCTAGTCAATTCCAATAACTTTGATCGTGCTGTACCACGTCATCTAGCGAGTGAAAAACAAAACGCCTCCGAAATAAAAAAAACATTAATTAATTAATTGTCATTTCTCTTCGAATGTCTAGTTTTATGAGACCGATTATGATATGTAATTAAAATACTGAAGTAGTACCGTAAAACTGTCGATTAATAACTATGAAAAGTAATTTTATTTGAATCCGGTCAAAAACTGAAGTTAGTGGTGTGTATTCTACATAATTTTCATATGAATGACTTCTCAGTTGCCCCTAAGAGTTTTACCGCTATTTATGCTGACGATAGCACCCTTTGTTGCACAGATAAGGACCCTGGCAAAGCCCTTTCAAACTTGCAAGAAATGGTAAGATTGGTCGAGCGCTGGTGTGTGCGAACCCGTGTTGAACTGAATGCAGATAAAACCAAATTCATGTTGTTCACTAACAAGTTCTCATTACTACAACAAGCACACATAGAGCTACAAGGAGTTATAATCAACCCAGTCATTCACAATAAATATTTGGGGGTGATAATGGACAAGAGATTCAGTTTCTCCCGGCAGTGTGTTGATGCCATCCGTAGGGCGACCGCGGCCTCGGTCATGCTCAACAGACTAAGCCACAGGCACTCAAGTCTTTCAATTCGAAATAAAATTATTCTGTATAAGATAGCAATTAGACCGATTCTTCTGTATGCTGCGCCTGTCTGGTTGTTCTCGAAGAAAATGAATATAATCGCTCCGGAGAGATTTCAGAACACGACTCTGAGAAGATACACCGGACTACCTTGGTACGTTAGAAACGTTTATATCAGACGTGATTCCGGAGTGGCTGATGTTACGTCATTTGCAAAGAAACTGGCAAAGAACTTATTTGATAAATTGAACGATTCTGAATTTCAACACCTTGCGGAGATTTCATCATACGACAGTAGACACAAAGCACGATTAAAAAGACCAAAGAATTTTATACACATGCCTCGACCTGTGTTGTCAGGTCTATGAACATTTGAAAACTACGAAATTATAGCTCGGCTCTTGAGACCCGAGCTTGAAAAAAAAACCACACCCTTGGGTCTCAGGTGTCTCAGGTGAACCTACGTCTTCACCCACCTTATTAGAATCTAACTATCATTGCAAAGCGCACTACTGCACAGGAATTGGCAGAGTCATGATAAAGGGGGTTTGATGGATTATAACTATCCATTGGAACCCCGTTCCACCAATTACGGTTTTCGGTTCGGTTAGTGGTGTGTTGTATTATGTAGTCAGAGAGCCTTCAGTATTCGCGGTTTCCATATTAGCGGTTTTTTCCTTCTTTGGAGAAAATTTATGGTATCATAACAATCGTCATTTTCACGTGTTTAGGATGGCTTGTTTTTCTAGTGCTGCTGATAATGCTTTGAAAGACAAAAAAGAAAAAGTGAAAAATTTCGTGGATTGATTGACTATGCTTGGCGAAAGTAAGACAATACCTGCTGTGGTCCGCCATTACGGAATCAACGGCGAGATATATCAAGCAAAAGGAATCTCAAATTTGATCGTCTGTAGCTGCACCCGTGGTAGTGAAAACTTCGCATCGCCTACGGGATCCATGTGTTTCTCGTACAAAAAATGATATTTCTTGTGGGTACGGGACTGTGCTAAAAAAAGGTATTCCAATTGATTGTAATATTATAACAGAAAAAAGGGGGAAAATTTTACTATTCTCTAAAAGGGCTGGTGAAACGTCCACTTCATCAGAAGTTTATGCAAGTAAATGTTGGTTTCACCGGCTCAAGAAACGATTCGGATCACGCAAGGTAAAAATCACTGGCGATCAAGCCTCTGCTGACCAGGAAGCAGCTAGAAAATTTCCACCGCGGTTTCGCTCGCGTGGATTTGGTTATCTGAAAATTACTCGGTGATGATTCTCCCGTATAACATTTGAAAGCATCATGACCTCCTTAGAGGTTCAATTTTCAGAAATTCCATCTTAGTTGGTATGAACATCATAAAATATAAGACTAACCAAATTCCACATTTATACCTTCAGCGACTTCGACTCAGCGATGATTGCTCCATATAATCTTTGAAGCCCGTTATGACCCCCTTAGGGGTCGAACTCTGAAAAAAAAACACCTTTCAGATAGTCTTTACGTAATGAAATAAAACTACTGACCAAATTTCGTATTTATAGCTTCAGTGATTCTCCGCATAACCTTTGAACGCACTTATGACCCATATTTATAGTTTCAGCGGTTTCGGATCGACGATGATGAAACAGTCGCTATAAGGGCATGTTATCTGATAAATATAAATTGTTTCAGATTTATTCATTCATCATATGAATGCATGAAACAATATTTAGATTCTCCATCAAAAGAACCGATTATTATGTTGTTTTTTTTTTGAGGTAATAAGAATATTGAAAACGACTGAAACATGACTATATGATTCTATCCATGTCCTCTTATACAAATACAAGTCCACAACGGGATGGCTGAGAAAAAGATGCCCATAACAAATATGGATGCTATATATTTCTATGTATAGAAGTAACCCTTCTGCTTTCAGTAATGCTTGTACTGAGTACTAGTTCATAAGGGTTCGGCTGCAGGCCGATACCTAGGAAACCATCGAACAGTCTCCCGACGTCAGTTCCTTCTGGTAGTCTCACGGTGAACTTCTGAAGTATCGTCGTTATGTACATGAATATCTCGGCGACAGCCAGAGTTTCGCCTGGGCATGCACGCTTTCCTGTAAGACACGTGGAGACGTCGAAATTCAGATGAATAAGATATATACAGGCTGTCCCAAATTGTTTGCACGGCAGATATCTCTGCAACCGTTGACTTTAGAAACATACTTTGAATTTCAAAATGTTTTCAAATGACGTGCGGTTGCTGGAAATGTTTTAAACCTCCCGAGGGGTCGTATGCATAAAAAATTTAAACAATGACTTTTTATGTAGACTATGTTTGCTAAAACGTTCAATTGATGGCATGTAAATGCGGGGCTCTGAAAAGTCATTTACAAAAGATTGCATATTTTTAAATGCAATATTAACGGAGATATTTGACTTTGAAGTTTTCAGCATATCCAAAATTTATTATTGTTTTCACCATTTTGAGATACTTTCTACAAATAAATTGTCTCAACTTGCCCCTGCGGGGAATCGAACCCACGTAGTGGGTTCTGTGCCTCTGTAGTCTAGTGGTCTAGGGCGTTCACCCGGAAAGTGAAAGGACGTGGGCCTCTCGGGATCTTTGAAGTCTCTTCTCTTGCCGAAAACCAGAGACGAGATGTTATTCGACACGCTGGGAGACAGCAGGTCCGACATGTTCACGGGCTTCCCGACTCGTTTCGACATCTCTCCCAGCAACTCGTGCAGCTCGCCCTAGGAAATATTAAGATACGACTTGAAAAAAAAATGCATTATTTCTGAATATGATGTAGAATAGTCAAAAAGGAAGGAGAATGTTTTTATAAATACTGGAATTACAATAGTCTCTGTCAAGTTAATCTTTCTTTCCAATCTTTTCTGGATTGGTCCTTGTATTCTGGTCCTGCGTCCTGCGTCCTTGAACGAAGGTGTCGAGGAGATGTGATCGAAGTGTTCAAAATTTTCAATGGGATGGATAGGATGGACCATGAACTTTTAGTATACCGCCAATCGACTGCTTTTAGAAGGGGACACCAGTATCGATTGTTGAGGGACAATTCTAGGTTATGGTGTCACAGGGAATTTTTCTCTAATCGGGTTGTTAATAAATGGAATAGCTTACCCTCGGAGGTATTAAATTGTAACACAATTGACACGTTCAGAAAGAAATACGATAAACATGTTGGGGTAAATCGAGAAGCTGTGCCCATACTTAGAATAAGACAACCATATGTGTTCTTTATGGGCATTGTATAGTATTCTATCACGTGTATATATTGTTTATAATTTGTGTTAATTGCATTTTTAATTGGGTTGCTGTATTTTTGAAATATATGACATCCATATTTGCTATGGGGAATCTTTTTCTCAGCCACCTCGTTGGACATATTGCCTGTTGTCGCGTTCTATTTGTATTCCTTGGTCTCAAAGTTGTCATTCTTGGGGCAAGTGCTGGAACCACAATGTGACAATTGACGAGTGAAATCACCGTTGTTCCCGTAATACCGATTTTCTCCGAGGGATTTAAAAAAAAACTACCCAGAAGTTATATTAGGGATGGAAATGGGTCATAATCCCGTCAAATTTCAACACGAGTTTATCCGATGAATATTCGAAATGTAAAATTTATCCGGTGAAAAGACATTTTACTTTAATCTTCATTTCAACTTTTAAATTTTTGTAATTAAATATATTTACAATTATGCAAATTAATATACAGTCAAACCTCGTTAATGAGTCGCTCTTAGGAGAGCAAAAATATGACTTAGTAAGCGGAGTGACTCGTTAAACGGAGTAAGCCATAGCTGTGCCAATTCCTGCCCGAGGACAATTGGGACTTCCAAAAAGTGACCCGGTAAGTGGAGTGACGTGTTAACCGGGTGACGCACTAACGAGGTTTGACTGTACTTTGATACAGTTTGCACTCTCAGGCAAATATTTACAAGCATAATCACAGCACTAGAGTATACATACGCGGTGTTTAAATGTTCATAAAAAAGTGAAGGAAATACAGGTATACAGTATACTAGTGCTGTGTGATTATATATGCTAGTAAACATTTGCCTGCATGCAAATAAGTGCAGTTTTCCATGAAATTCTGTCTCTTGCATTCATGAGGGGCGTCCTCTTTAAAAAAGGAAATTCCAACTAATTTTAACATCGCGTATGCACCAAAAAAGTTAAAAATCCCTTCTTCGCGAGAATTACTTTTTTTTTTGTTGCACAAACCGCATTCAAATATAAAATTTCTTTCAATTTTTATGAATTTTTAAACTGTTTACAAATTTATGGGACACCCTCTATTTTGGTCTGTCGGGATTTTTGGCCATGTTGCGATTTTGGTTTGTCAGGATTTTGTGGCTATCGAGATTTTGACTCGTCGGGATTTTTGTCTGTCTGATTTCGGCTGTCGAAGCTGTGTGTGTTCGTGGCTGTTTAAATTCGGACACTTGTTATTCTCACTTCAAAATATAGAAGACAATGGCAGCAGCAGCACGGCACGATACAAGCATAATTGCCTGCAACTCGTACAGCTCGTCCTAGGGAAGATTAAGATACGATGAAAATGCGTGGCCGTAACATTAACACGTTGTGGCCACGCACGTTCTTACGTGTACCAATTTGTTTGAAATTCCTCAAAGAATGTTTACGAGGTGCATGTACGGGTAAGTAGTAATGTCGGAACTGTTTCTTGTCGTGATTCGGACTTGTTGGGATTTTGGTTTGTTAGGATTGAGGGTGTCGGGTCTGTGTTTCGTAGGGATTTCGGACTTGTCGGAACTATGGCTTACCCAGATTTTGGTCTATCGGGATGCCGGCTGTCCGAATTGTGGCTCGTCGGGAATTCGGACATGTCGGGATTTCGATCGCCGGGATTATGGCCGAAATCCATCTGGGATGTATGGGAAGTTCTAAGCATGGTATATGTCCTGTACGATTATGCCCCATCAGACACAAACGGGGTGTGCGATTTTCATGGTCATGTCAAAGGATGAGTTCCAGAACGTCTCCCAAAAAAGACAGACACGCTAGAGAAAGCGCATACAACTCGATGAGAACAATTTCGGGAAAGAGACCATACCAATGTTGTATGGTCTATATCAATACATGTCTGTTATTAATATGGTCTGTTATCAATACAGTTTACGGCAAAGGAAATCACCCTCGTTCGTTGTTTGACTGATCTTCGAGTGATCAAGGCTGAACAGACAAGGGTCATTTCAGTGTAAAGAGCTCAAGAAAACATCCCTAACCGTCATGTGCTGCTCCATGGAAACTTTTCCGAAACCCAGATCCCTGAGTATGTGAAGAGCGAATCTTCTCTGCTCCTTGAATCCCATATCCTGGATCGCACCGATCTCTGCAGAGACAAATGAATCAATAAGTAACTTTCATGCACACATGATGCGCCTTCAATTGCTGCCTTACATTCTAATAAAGTATATGGCTGTGGCATCAGCTACTCTGTCGTCTGAATGCTCCGGTTTGAAGGGAAGGGAAATAAAACACACAAGAGTGAAGAAAACATGAGTCAAAACTCGCCGCGCACGACGCATTTGACTCCTCCAGAAGCAGTTGAAGCAGTTGGCCAATCACGGCCGACGTAAAGCGCTGTCGTGAGCCGTATTGCGCTCTGTAGGAAAACCGTCATGCTGCTTTTCTTACTGGTGAGTGGACGGCGTGTCGCGCTGCGCGAATCATGTTGCGCGCGGCACATGAAACCTGCTCCTAGGAAAACCCGGCTTTACACTGTTAATCTAAATTCCAGTGGAATTTAACGCTTTATTTCTAGTCTGCTTCTTACCTGGTTCTGCACTAACCATCTCTAGAGCCCGGAAGTTCAGACAAAATGCCATAAATGCCCTTTTTTTGCCGATTTTCAAACTTTTTTGGTAAAAATGCCTTTTTTAAATTTTCGTGCCATAAATGTGTGTTCCTATTTTAACATCATGGGCGGAGATACAGGGGCATCCCTCCCCCCCAGCATCAAAGGTGGAGTCGACTGATGTAATGTATATGTGTACATAAGAATTGACATCATCATCATCGTGCCCCCAGCAATAATGGTACTGCCTCGCCCCCGCCCCCTCCCCCCAGGCTTCCATGTCTATCTCCGTCTATGTTTAACATAGTTTTAAGTTTATTAGTGAATTTTAGAGGCCATAATCAGTAAAACTTGGATGTTTTGAGCATTGAGAACCTCGAAAGAATTTGCTCTTTTTAAAATTTCCCAACTATCAGTATTGATTATCACCTTTTTTTGTATTTTCTTCAATGGGCAATCCAATCGAAACAGGACCTCAGCTAAGGGACGGCCGGCGGGTCTAGTGCCATGGGCTGAACTAGGCAGGGCGCTGAGGTCACGACCAGGGCCGTCTTAAGAGCATCCTGGGCACCCGGCCCAATTGGTTTTTCAGAAGCCCTACCTGGAAAATCCTCGAAAATTTCAATTAGTTCTTATTTTTGTGAGGTCCTCTTCTCTTGGGGCCCCCGAGCACTGGCCGGGTGGGCCCATGGGTTAATACGGCACTAGTCACGACCCTACAAGGATGGGGCTGACAGCGCTCCAGCCCTTGGGTCCAGGCCGACTCCATTTTTTTTTGTTTTTCACACTATTGATTAACTAAGTACTTAGGGAAAGCTCCCGCCAAAGATTCCCACCTTGGGGGCTGTGCTTCAGGATATGGGGCTCATGTTATCCTTTTTCTTTTAAAAATTGTGGAGGGGTGGTGCCAAGATGGATACTGGCTCCGAGCGATGAAGTAAATTTCCGTTTCTATTTTGGATGGAAATGGGACAGGGAGCGAATTTGTGTGAAAAGAGGAAATCGGGAGGTATGGTCATATTGGTCATTACACACTTGATCCTGAGAATTTTCAAAACTTTTATTTGAGTTAGGGACATAAGCTCCAACGTTTAGACCTTCTCCCTTGGAGTAAATATGTTTTTTTCACTCCTCCCACACGTGATCAAAGTTTTCAAAAATGAGTGTCCCCGACGACCTTGTGAAGGTCATGAATATCATGAGCACTTGACTTTGTTAATTAATCAAATATTCATGGCAATACTCGCCCCTTCATTGGCGCAGTATGGTTGCGGGTTGTGCCAAATCTTGCCAAATGACATAGTTATTTGGAGATGTCATACATTTTCTAGATTATTTTGTGTCAATATGAGTGTCTGTAAAAGTTCCTATCAGATCCCCGGTAAGTTGGAGACGAACTTCTAGATTAAAACATGTTTTAAAAGCATTTGACGATCATACAAACAATTTTAAATTGAAAAAAAGTCTTCAAATTTATGAAAAAAATTAAAAAAAAAAATTTTTTTCCCCCCCAACATCCTTGGCGATAATTGGCGATAATTGACTTCATTGACTGATGTTAGTGCAAACACAAATTGTGACATAAAAATCATTTTATAGTCAAGACAAGAAATTCGTACAGTTTTTTTATTTGAAAAAGTCAATTAAATTGATTATAAAAATATTGTTTTTTTCCTAGAGGTTGAAGCAAATAAATTCTATTTGATTACTCAACTGAGAATAGCCCTTGTAACTGAAAGCCCTGTATAATCGAGAGAAAGGTGAATTACATAACTAATAAATATCCGGATCAGCAGTCAAGGTCGTCCATCATTAGAGGAGATTAAGAGCCTGTTGTTTTTGTGAAAGAGGAAGTTTTGAAACAATTTTTTTTTAATCCCTGGGGATTAAAAGTTTCAAAACTTCGACGAGGCGAGCTCTTTTATAACCCCATTTATCGAGTGAGTGTTAATAATATATTTAATAATGATAAATATCGATATATATAATTATTGTAAATATAATTAAGTAACAATGCAGTTTATATATGCTATTCCCCCCACCCCCCTTAAATGCAATGAATATCTTTATGCCCTGGGTTATAAGTCCCGTGTAGAAAAGTTTATTTCAACATACCGTGGGTTAAAAAAAAACTTATTAATGATCTTGTAGGCAATTTGATTTAATTTTAGACAGTGTTTATTGAATTTCATGAGCTAATCAACGGTTTTATATTTCACAGATAGTTATAGAAGATGGCGTCTCCATCGAAGCAAAGTCCAGCGGTTATGCCGAACTATATCCGATTCCTTTTCGGTGGCCTTGCTGGGTATATGTCGAGTTTTGTTTGTAAAATTATTGTGCATTTTAAATTACATCAGCATGTATGTAACTATGCAGTGAATTCAATTTGATTCACCTAAGAGATTTAGGTCCTTATCCCCCAGTTCTGTAACTAGGCAGATGCATCCACACTCGGGTCCACTTGGAGAGGGGGGGGGGGGACAGAATGGTCTTAAATGAGCCCAAGAAGGGGCCTAAATGCAAATTCTTTGCTCTGGGTACAGGAATGCGTATTTACAGAACTTCTTATCCCATTTGTGGGATTAGCGAATTTTCATATTTATCCCTTATCGTGGATAGTCTTCAAAATGTACACTGTCTTTCACCACAGAAAATGGCTGAATAATCCACTGATGCTCGTAGTCATAGTTTATGCCAAACTAGCGATTAGGAAAAGTACTTGAAGGAAATAATAGTAAATTCCCAATAATATGTGAAACCCTTTAACGCTTCCTCGGAACAACATCCATATTTGGTTGGAACCGCAGGCACTTGAGTGATCTTTAAATGTGTTGCGGGATCACTGAAGTGAACTGAGAATATGCTGCCTAGTTCATTCTTGATAAATTATGTTTTAGATCTTGAGATACAATCAGATGACTATGAGCAAGGGGTGCAGGCAAAAGTTTCATTTGGGGAGGGGGGGGGGGCAACATTTTTCTGACGCGCAAATATTTTTTTTCTCTTTTGTAATTTGCCAAGCTCTGCCTGACCCTGTGCATAAAGGCATGTATACATTAACACGCGGATCGTGCAATGAAAGCATTCACAATTGGTTGTTCAGTAATTTGTACTGTGTTGTGAACGATTCTTGGGCTGTTTTAACTGGACCCACCTGGAATTGGTTTTTTCAATGAACACAAAGGAAAGAAAGGAACGCAAAGAAAGTTCGTGTACCCTCAAGCAGATTAGAATCACTGCAAGGGGTCATACGCTACAATATCGCCATGCTAATGTATATGCTTCTAACTCAAACTAGCAGCAACTTTGCTCAAAAATATAGACAAAAATAGCATTTCCATCTCTTTCCAGGATTTTTTTCCCATTTTGTTATCAACATTGAACTTAATTCATAATAAAATGAAATATATTCTCACATGTACTTTTTTCTGTTAGAATGGGTGCAACGTGTTTCGTTCAGCCGCTGGATCTCATAAAGAATCGGATGCAGCTTAGCGGTGAGAAAATTATACTTTTTCTAATTTAAGTTCTGGCCCATACTTTTGGATTTATCCCATGATGAGTTTTACCCATGCAGTAACGGGATGTACAGGATGGTCATAAAATAACTCATGAGTACAGTTACAGCAACACAATTTCTGAGATTTCAAAAATGGCAATACCCCCTTTTTTTTATGTCTTGCCAAGGGGTCGGTTCAAGTGAAAATCATGAATGGTGTTGGAACCACCCGTAGCATCATGAACGCTGGTGCAGGCCACAGACAAAGGTCTCACCAAGGGGTCAATGCGCTAATCCCTTGAGGTGGGGGGGGGGTCTGTGCCTCAGTAATGTGATCTACATTGGTTTCTACCCAAATATACTACTTTGTAAGTGTCTAGCACCTGCATTTATCATGCTGCAGGTGCTGTTTAAATATTATTCGTGGCTTTTCCCTACACTGATCACTTTGCAGTGCATGAGTCTGTTGCTATTTTAATTTTTTGAAAATATTTTTTCTGTGGCTGTAATCATGAGAGCTAGGTTTTGTGTTACTTCTCAGTCTTGAGTCCACACTCTGGAATACATGTCTCAAATTTCTTTCGTTTTCAGTGATTTTTGCTGTCACTAGAGGCTTGTATATCGGCAAAGTTATTTTATGGCTACATTATATTTCATAAAACTTTAGAAAAAACTGCTTTGAAGTTTTTGAACTTGTGTTATCAGGGCCGCTTCTACTGAAATCTCTCATTGATAGTGAATAATTTTTATTTATGACTGAAAATATATGTTTCGTTTGTATTTAACATTTTATGAGCATTCATAATAGTTGCGTTAATTGTTTTTAGGTGAAGGAGGTAAAGCAAAAGAACATAAAACTAGTCTGCACGCTATAAAGAGCGTGATAAAGAATGAAGGGCTTACTGGAATGTATGTCGGGTAAGTCAGATGTAAATAGGGTTGTTGATTTTTTAAAATTTAAATTAGAATTTTGTGCCTTGTTGTTCTGTCCCAGTTGGACAAGCGTCGCAAGTGGAGTTCCTCAGAGAAGTGTCCTTGGCCCCATACTTTTTCTATTTTTATTGATAAACTCGATCAGTGTATCAATGGGATTGCGAGCAAGTTCGCAGATGAGGTGAAGCTAATGAGGGTAGTCGGGAATCAAAGCGAAAGGGAGTTGCTCCAGACCAACTTAAACAGGATTGGAGCATGGGCAAATGAATGAAGAATGGCGTTTAACGTTGACAAGTGCATGGTCGCTCATTTTGGTTCGAACAACCCACGGTTCTCTTACAAGTTGAATAGTGTCACTATCCTTAATTTCCGTGTCAAACAGTGTGGCACAAGAAATAATTGATAGTGTTGAAATTATCAAAAATCAAAAATTGCAGTTGTCATATGTCCCAATGAAAGGCCAGGAGCTTAATTTTTATAGACTAGAGCAGGGGCTCTCACAAACTTTTTCTGTTTGGGGTGCCCTTTACCCTAATTTGTGGCTCTCCAGAGCAGTTTAACAGGGAATCTCTTCAAAAAAAAACAACCTTTCTTGAGCCACTGCTCCGCCCTTGACAAAGGTTGGTGGCACACAGTTTGAGAATCCCTGGACAATAGTACAAAGATGTATAACTAAAATTGTCTTCTATTGTGCTATAACATGACATTATCACAGCAGGGAAAATGTTTCTCATTGATTAGGGTGTATTAACAGTTTTGCTGTGCTAACATTCTCAGACTTGTTTAGATAGGATCTCTTCTGAGTATTGTTCAAAAGTGTGTTTGCATCATCCCGAATGATGGGCAGTTGATTTTGATTCAGAAACATAACAGCCCACTTCAGAACAGAACTTGCATTCAGCTTAGGTAGAGAGCTGCCATGCCATTATCTGGTCATAGTGACTGACATACAAGGATTTGTGTTCAAATTCTACTGGTGGCACAGTAGTGATTGACTGAATTTGGTTTTCCATGGTTCACGATTTTGAGTCACGAATGCAAGCCGTTCTCCCTATTAAAAAGTCTTGCCGAAGAAAGCAACAGACCTACAATGGTACAAATATTCAATATAATATATATTTTGTACAATAAACATATTGGGGTAACTCGAGAACCTACACATACTTAGAATAAGACAACCATAAATATATTTTATTGGCATTGTATAATATTTTATCATATATATATATTTTCTAGTTTCTGTAATTGAATTTTTAATTCTGTTGATGTATTTTAGAGATATGACATCCATATTATGGGCATCTTTTTTCTCAGCGGCCTTATTGAGCATTTTACATGTTGTGGCTTTGTGTTTGTAATTATCACACTTCACTCACAATTTGAAATATAATAGATGGCTACGTTGAGAGAAAATTCACACACAACACTAGGTACACACACAGACTGTTAAGTACACCACTTACACTTCCAATGCAACTCACTCAGTAGTAAATTGCCCATGACAATAAACGGGAGTAGAAAGAAAGAAAGCCTTCGTAAAGAAATATTCAGGAAAATTTTTTTTTATCTGATTCAGTCATTAATTTTTAATCTAATCAAAACCTCTCTTTAAAAAAAAAAATCATTGCTTTTATTTTACTAAGTTTTCATTTTCACCTCTGTCTCAAAGTAATTTTCGAAAAAGTCTCTATCTCAAAGACCAATAGTTGTAAGAAGAAAACCTGGCAATTCCTTTTCTTTTGTGTAAGTCTGACTTTTCTCTGGAGGTCAAAGAAACTGATAGGAAAATGCCATTCGTATCACAACCCATTGTGTTGATAAATTTTGTCAATCATAGGCGGATATTATGGTTGAAAGGGGGTAGATGCCATTTGGTTGGCTTGTTCAGCAGAAAGTCAGCTAACAGACAATTCAAAATTGCTTCAAGAAAGCCGTGGGTTTCGGAATCAGTCACTGGTTTTGCACCAGTGCTGAAGGATCAGATCTGGTGGCACACTCAAATTTCAGTGATTTCCAGATCAATGCGGAAGATGAAATTTGAACTTGAAGCTAGAAATTTTATTTTATGATTTTGGGGAAATGGACAAATTGCATCAAACTTTCAGCACCTTGACTGATACTGAAATTATTGCTGATTGTATTGCAAACTCGGTTGACGGAAATACAGCAGAAAATGCTCCAGAGGAATTAGCAAAAAAGTAACAGTTAAAAATGTTTAACACATGTTGCAAAAATGCTGCATCATTTTCTGGAGCAAACTGAAAAGATAGGGCCCAAAAACAGCTCTTGCTAGTATAGATGGCATTGTGAAGGCCCAAAGAGCAAAAGATATGCATCAATCTAAGCTTAAGGTTTATTTTAAATATAGTATGTAAATAAACTTTGAATTGAACAAAATAAAACATATTCCAGTATATTTGCATGCAGTGTGATTGAACATTGATTTTGTAACTTTACTAATAACTTCATTAGTATATAGCAAATAATCGTACAGTATTATTTAGTTTTTATTAATCTGATTTTTGTCTGTTTTTCCTTTTTAACAAAAAAAACCTACATTTCTGGAGAAGTCTATACCGCAAAAATTTTTTCAGCTCCGTCAGTTCTGACATAGAGAGGTTTAGCTCTAAATAAATAATTTGTGGCTAATAGAAAATAGGATTGGGAGGTATAATTTTTGGACCAGCTTTTTTTTTTAGAATAAATTTGAGAAATAATTTGAGGATCGCCAAAAAATAAATGGGGCGAAGTAATTTGAGGGCCTGCAAAAATCAAACAGAAGGGGGAAGTTGAGGGCGTAATATTTATTATATCTGTAAAATATCATTACAGCGGCACATTCTCAGTTTGTTTAAGTGATCCGCGGCATATAATTACGGATCGCTTGAGTGATGTAGTTCCAGAGCATTTAAACGGCTCGGACACATTTTCAGATCACTTGGATCAATGAAACATTTAGATACCACTAAAGTGGCTCTGTAGGGCACTTATCAATAAGGAGAATGTTACTTCAAGTGCCCACAAATTATCGAAAGGTTTTTCTCATTTCTGGCGCACCGAGTAAGATACCATTAAAAGTATTTCATATTTTTATAAAGGGTTGTTGACGACGTAAGCATTATCCAAACCTCCCTTGTCATCAAAAGTCAGCAAATCGGAAACTCCTCCCCCCATCGAGGCCGACGTAATACTTGAATGGCCCCTATCCACTTGATTCATGCACTGAAACATATTTTTTCCCTTTAGTGCTTAGTTCAAGGTCATTATCAGTGCTATTGAAAAAAATAAATATATAAATAAATAAATAAATAAATAAATATATATATATAATTAAAATATCCCTTCGGTCATGAATTTGTTTTTTGGACCAAGTATGTTCCATGCAAGTTTTTTGCATTATTTTAACATTTTCTGTAAAATTTCCAAACCAGTTACTACTACACCAACTCTTGCCATATCGACTGTACTGCCGTTAACGAGTTGGGTAGAAAATGAAGGTTATCTATCAGTGGTCACTTCAAGCTCATTAGAGAAAATATCTTATCTATATCCTCCTTCAGGTTCGAACCTGGGAGCAACCTTCACTGTGGTAGACGAGCGTTTTACCACCACACCACTCTAGTGCTCAAATCAGTTACTACTTTACCACACACCGACTCCGGTCATATATTACCATATGGTAATCAGTGGAGTTGGGTGGGAAATGAAGGCACCATCTATTGGTGGCAAACCAGTTATTATTTCTTATGAAGACTGAGGGGGGCTATTTTGACAGAAAGAAGTCTGGGCTGCCTTAACGAATCAGCTTTAATTGAAAGCTGAATGAAAATACCCTGATTCAGTTTTTTGGATATTGGGGATTTCACTGGATAAAATTAATATGTTTATTGATTGTGAAAATTGCAGTTTGTCGTTCCTTGACATATCTTGTTTTTGAAATTAGGTTATTAGAAATTTCATTGAAATCAAAAATGCTTGATTCACTTGAAAGTAAATTATTCGGCTATATATTTGATTTATTTTTGCTTGTTTCATCTCTAGATTGTCAGCTGGATTATTACGACAAGCATCGTATACAACTGTCCGCATGGGTGTCTATTCAACCTTGTTCGAAAAATTTTCGTAAGTAAATATACAAATCTATCATCGAGCTGAGCACTTGTGCTAGGTGTATAAAATTAGCATTTTTTTCAACAAATATAAACATTTAATTAACAAACAGTGCCATCTAAAATTATGAGTTACAGGAATACACATATTAAATGTGTTCCACACCAACATTGAACCTCTCAAAAACTGGTTCTTGAGGCGATTTCGTTGTCAAAAACCGGTTTTTGTATGGCTCTGAGCAGGTATGCTTACTCTGGATCTGGACCCAGTTTTATGCTCAATTTTTCATAGGGAACTGTTTTGCTGTGACTGTACTATATTTACCTGACAATAAAAACCATTGCATACAAGACAAGATTTACCTTTTTTAATGAGGTTGAATTGAACGTGTAGACATAAAATATTCAACTGCACAGTGCACAAGAGACCCTTAAAATATGACCCTTTTCAGTTCACAAACAATCATATAAAGTAATATAATAGCTCATATACTCATTATGAATAATGAAGGATCTACCAAGACGTTTCTAGTTGTGCGTCACTATTACTCAGTGGATACCTGTCGCGTCCTATAGACCCATGATTCTCAACGTGGGGCAATTTGATTTTGTGAGAGAGCAATCATGATTTATGAAAATTCATATTTGATGGGAAAATAATTTCTCAGAATTAATGAAAAATTCATACTTAATGAAGAAGTAATTGCAGAATTAATGAAAATTAACATGTGATAAGGAAATAGTTTCAGAACTGACCAAAATCCATATTTAATGAAAAAATGATTTCAGAATAAGTGAAATTCTCCAGTGATGTAGGTCTCCCCATTGCTCCCTCCTTAACTGGGCCCCATTGAGTTTACCCGTTAAGATGTTACTGTGTGAGAATAAGATACTGTACCACACGTTATGACTTACTGGCCATTACGCTTCATTGAATGGTTTTTTTTGTCCTGCACTGTTTTAAAGGTTGAAAACTCATGTTCTTTTTAGACCAAGTTATAAGGCTTTCCATGTTTTGGTCTTCCCCCCCCCCCATGTGGATTGTGGGGTGGGGGGGGGGAGCACACAGCTAATTTAACGTTTCAGAAAGATTTTACAAGGTGCTTAGGCAGGGGAATGGTGAAAAAGACAGGTTGGGAAACACTGCTATGGGTATTTAGCTGTAGTTCTCAAGTGAGAAGTATCTTGTATGAGTGCAAATGCTGTGCTGTGTGTTCAGCAGCTGTGCAGTTAGTTGTGGGGCCTCTTGATCTCCTTCATTGTTAGATTTCAGGTTCATTTATTGACATAGTAGTGGTCGATTGGAGTTGGTTCGCCAACTTGAGTCAGTCTCACATTTGTGTATGCATCCTGAGAAAATGAATGTATATATATTTTTCCATTATTTTCTCATGATGTTAGTGTGGAACATAAAATTTTCTTGTCTATGTTATCAGCATTTTAGCGTTACAGTGATTGCTCCCATTAATTTTCATCTGCCTTACATTTGATGTTTTTCTGTGTAGAAGTGACGGAAAACCTCCAGGTTTCTTCATGAAAGCTGCCTGCGGGATGACGGCTGGAGCTGTTGGAGCATTTGTCGGGACTCCTGCTGAAATATCTCTGATACGAATGACTTCCGATGGAAGGTCATTCATCTTTTTCTGTTTTGTCTTGATAAAACATTTTTTGCATGATAATTTGTTGCATGTTCAATTGCATTAATTTAATTTCTTCACCTGACAAAATTTGTGATGCAGATCAGGGGCATCCAGCAGTTTTCTGAACTTCATTGTAATAAGTGAACTGTTTGAGGTCGCAATGAGGAGAAAAACTTTTTTCGCCACATTTGAAACATTAACCCTTTGCGGTCTTATGTCGAGGTGGAATCAAAATCAAGAAAAAAGATACTTCATTATTAGCCCCTTAAAATTACAGAAAAATCCCTTGATGTTAGCTTTCATGTGTGTATTTTATTTATTATTATTTTTTGAATAGCTTATAAGTACAATAGCTTATAAAATAAATAGCTTAGAAAAGCTAACATCTTGTGGGCTTCCTGCAGTTGGGATTTCGTAGGGCCGCCATACAAACTATATCAGTAGTGGCCAACTTCTCTCTGTTCGAGGGCCGCCATACAAACTATATCAGTAGTGGCCAACTTCTCTCTGTTCGAGGGCCGCCATACAAACTATATCAGTAGTGGCCAACTTCTCTCTGTTCGAGGGCCAACATAATGGTCGGACAGTGTTATGGGCCACGCCAGGAACAAATCTCTAATGTATAAACCGCAAGCGAACTCTTGCATGTTAGTCTCACCCAGTATGATTGCTTGCCGTGGCACCATGGGCCTCAAACATATTGACAGGATTTAACTAAACTTTTCCTTCAATTTAATACTAATTATAAATAATTATTAATGAATTATTGTTAAGAAGTTATTTATCTTTTCTTTCAGCAAATTTTGAATGTTACTACTCTCACCCAGAGTGGAGGAAGTTACTTCATAAGACATTTAAACTTTAATCAAACAAAAAATCATTTGATATATTGAAATTTGTTTTTCTGAATTTCGTGCAATGCTTTTCCAGCTTTATTTTTTTTTTCCTCAGCTGAATTCTTGAGTGCATATTTTTGCTAATAGACGATAGCGCATTAGTTTTGCATTTTTATGGAAAAACTTAGTAAAGAGAATTTTTTTGAGGGAAATTTTGCTCGTTAAAATCACCATCACTGACCTCCGAATGATTACGCAAAAACAATCTGATACTGTTACTTCTCTCTCACAAAAGATTTTTGAAATCATTCGTGCGACCTATTTGTTTAAAGAGATTTTGTGTTTGTTGAAAATGCAAATTGTTTTTGTCAAATTAGAAATAATGTTTTCTCTACATTAACCACAATTTCGTAAATTGAAACTAACATCAAAAATATAATTTTTTTTCATTTCGTTGCTGGTCGCACAAAGTGGCCCGCGGGCTGGCCGTTTGCCACCCCTGAACTATATAAAGCACCAATGAGAGAAGTACCAAAAAGACCTCTGGACCGCAAGGGGATAAGACGAGAAATTTGAAGAGCTAATTTCACCATTATAAGTTAAAAAACAATGGGTGAAGCTCTTCCAGTTGGTGGTAAAAAGATGTTTGAAACATACCCGAAATTATATTAAAATATTTTAGTTTGAGGTTGCTTGCTTGTGTTGGTCTGAATTACTATATGTTCTTGGCCACGAGTTAAACAATCTCAATGTAGATTATGATAATTATATGCTGGACTGAAACTGATGCCTATATGCTCAGTATAAATCTAGAATATATTTTTCTTGGATATAAAAAGTAAAATGAAAGTTTGATAGCATAGAAAATGCAAAAACTCGTTTTTTACAGCGATGATGTATGTTATTTAACATTTTCTTTAGACACAAGGTGAAATTTCCATTCCATTAATTGTCATATTTATAGGTTACCAGAAGCCGAAAGAAGAGGTTATAAGAATGTTTTTGATGCACTTCTTAGAATCACTAAAGAAGAAGGTATCCTCACACTGTGGAGGGTAAGTACATTTATTGCAATTTCACCAATTATCGGTTTGGCAAACCAAACAAAAAAAAAATTTAGGCACCAGCAAAATTTTATAGGTGTCAAATAGTCCCCCTCCCTAACAAAATCGGTCCAAAATAGAGTATTTTTTCATTTGCCCAAGACTTTGTGGCCTCTTTCCATGCTAGCAAACACAGTGACAAAATTACCGATAATTTTCTGCTGTCCTCAGTTCAGTTATCAAACATGAAAAAATTAGATGCCAATATCAGCTTTCTAGTTATCATGGCGACCTGGCACCGGGGATTTGTCAAGCTTCTGCTAACCATATTTTATTAATTTCTGATGTCTACCAAATTTTAGAAGCAAATGATTTGGGGGAATTGTTGTGAAGTGACTCTAATGGACTGAAACCATTAATAAATAAAAATGAAGAGCAACTGAATTAGAGACAGCTGTCTTTAATACAAAAGAGGTGATGCAGCCTTCCCATGAGCAACATGTTGTAAGCAGTAGGGTAACCTTCAAACCAGTTTAGGCATCTAGGGATTGCTTACATGAACCTTATGACTGTCAAGCTCCCATTTATACAACCGCATAATCCCATCGAAGACCCCTTCAACAAGACAATGCAGTGTCATCTCTCTTGCCCTTTCTCGATCAAATTCTTTCCGAGATTGTTATGCAGCAGCACTGATTGTTCTGTGGCATATGCCACGGTTTTTTGGCAAATTCTGCTGGGGGGGGGGGCTGCATTTGCATTGTATCTGAAGGTTTGGAGAAAAACTTCATGGATGTTATCTTAATTTCCATACCAGCTAGATCACCAGACCGCAATCCAATCAAACACATTTAGGACATCATCCACAAAGATGTTCAGGCCTTGGACCAATCCCACAAAAACATTTGTGAACTGAGGGAGACTGCAGGAGTCATGGATTCGTGTGATACCCGAATGCTTCCCGTTCCTTTTCGAATCCATGCCCAGTAGACTCGTTGAGTGCTCAAGTGGTGCAGTGGTAAGATGCTTGTCTTTCACTGTGAAGGTTACCATCAAGGTCCACTGGTTTGAATCCGAGCAAAAACATCAGAAACAAGTTTTTTTACCTACCAACCCTGGGGCGACCACTGGTGGATGGCGCCTTCAATTCCCACCAAACTCCACAGTTAGAAATTGCAGTATGGCGATATATGAGTTGGCATGCAGTAAAGTAGTAGAATCCTCACAGTTATCAGGATGAGAGGTGGTGCTACATGATACCAGACATGTATTTCTGATTGCTCTTCAGTTCATTTGTTTGTCAATTTTTTTTATGTGGTGAGATAGCACATTTACTTAGTGGCATTTTATTTTTGGACTCGTTCAGAAACGGTGTGTGTGTGTTTGGGCATTTAAAATACTGCTATTATAGTTTAGGAAGAACAGTATGATGATTTAACCCCCCCCCCCTCCCCTACAGACAGGGCCAGTGCGGCCCGGCACAGCTAGGCAGAGAAAAATTCACAAACTTCTTATCCACACACTTTACATAAAGTGGGCTCAGTGGCATAAGTAAAGTGTGTGAATGACTTTTTTTCTGATCCACAAGCGCATTCCTTTGTTCTGCGCAACTAGAATACTCTAATGGTGAAACTGATCCTGTCTTCAGGTGTCATGTTTCTGAGACAATACTTTCAACAATCCACTAGGTGCTAGTGACTTCAGAAAATTTTACTGCCGTTGAATCAGACAACTGATTTAAGAGGAACTCATTTAAAATATGATACGTCACAAGCACAGGTTTTATGAACATTTCTTGTCTCTTCTGTTGTTGACTCTTCAACTTTATGTGCGCCATTTTGTTTTTTATAGCTGTTTATTTTAAACAGAGTTCTGGTGTATTTTCATGGATGTATACTTCTCTCAGTGGATTACAATTTCTTTCATCTCTTCCTTTAAAGGGTTGTCTTCCAACCGTTGGTCGTGCCATGGTGGTCAATGCTGCACAGTTAGCTTCATATTCTCAAGCAAAGCAATTGCTGATGTCCACAGGTGAGTGTGTCATTGAAAATTTATTATTTATACAGAATATCAGCGTAATTTACATGAAATGTCTCGTATTTGAATCACTCAATCCCCCTAAGATAAAAGAATATATCTTTTCAAGATGTACAATAATGTAAATATGTGTAAGTGTGTGGGGTGGGGTGAAGTACCGAGATGTAACCTTTCATTTGTTTGGCTACCTCAGAAATGTCTATGCAAGGATAAAGGTTTTCCTTACACAGAGAGTTGATGGGCACTTTGAAGGATTGGTCGCTCTCACAACATGAGGCTTTCTTTTGGAAGAGCAAACATACTGGTTTGTGAAAAAAAACAAACTGAAGTCTTCAGACACAGAGTTTTACTGAGATGTGTATTACCCTGTCAGGAAATCCAGTCGAGTTTTCATTCGTTCAATCCGTAAGGATTTGCATTATACATTAATGTTGCTGTCTCAATCCTCACTATATCTGCACACAACTCCAATGTGTGATTAGTTGTCAAAATAAAAAGTAGCGGTGATACTTGTTGGAAATAAAGGTATTACCATTTAGTCATTGCAGAATGATCTGCATGGATTGTGATCAATCATTGGTTGGTTATCTAGTCTGTGTTAGCTGTGAGCATCTCATTGTGACGATCCAGGTTCGAACTTCATTGGTTAGTTGGCTGAAGTTGGTTCTTAACTTTGAGATGCAAATTCAAGCCAGTCTTCCATTTGAAAAAAGCCAGTCTGTGCAGAGAGCAGGCAAACCTCCGACATAATAATTACATAACATGACAATTCAGACATTCATCACCCTCACTTCAAACTATGGAAAGCAGGTAGCAGCATTAGCAAGAGCATGGAACAAGCGCAACTGTGACAACATAAATACAAGAATATGTTAGGGTCACGCATACACACACACCATATCCCTTCATGTACGATTTGTTAGAAACTCAGCGGAGGAATTTGTATATTAAGTGCATATATGGTTAAGTAGTAGTCCATGTCAGCATATTGCCATGCAGGTAATAAATCGTCCGACTGCAATAGATTGAGCAGTACAGAAAGTTCCATGTTGTAAAAATCTTTAAAATTTTGAAATTCATGTTTCTTGCTTTCATTCACTCTTTTAGAGCAGCGGTTTGAGACCTTTTTCGACTCACAGAACCCCTTTTTTTATCTATAATTTCTATGTTGGATTCAAGTGGTTGGCATCTTTTTCTTATTTTATTGTCCTGGAGCAGCCGCAGAGTCAACTCGTGCAGGGAGCAGGGGTTGAATAGCACGGGTACCTGTTCCAGAGCGATTTCAATCTTACCCTGTTGGTCTTCAAAAATAATAAAACTTAACTAATCTGAGTTTTTATTAAATATTATTAATTAAAAAATAATAAAGTTGATATTGAAAATAATTAATAGTAAACGTAAGAAGATATTCATAATCTTCAGCATAATCTTGGTGTAATTTTCAATCCATTTAACATACATTGTTTTGTTAATGCCTCCATTCTCCTTCATGATCAGGTTATTTCAAAGACAACATCATGTGCCATTTTGCGTCTAGTATGATTAGTGGATTGATTACCACAGCTGCTTCCATGCCTGTAGATATCGCAAAGACTCGGTATGTATGGACAATGTTGAGTAATCTGTGATATTAATCATTTGTAGAAACATAACATCTAATATTTTTATATCTTTCCCCCCCCCCTTTCCTATAGGATACAAAACATGAAAACAATTGACGGCAAGCCAGAGTACAAAGGAGCAATTGTGAGAACAATTTTATTGGTTAATTTTTGTCAGTGTGTATAACACCACAGTGTTGTTCCCTTTAGTTATAGCCATATTTAAAACCAACACATATTACACTAAAAACAAATTATTTACATTTCTTTGCGTCCTGAATAAAAACAGTCAATTCTTATGTAATTTGGGTGTGGTGTTCATGAATCTTAACCATAAAAAATTGATAACTTGATAATTTTTTTGGTATTTATTAAATTTACCAATGATGCTTACGTACTATGCATAATCACCAGTAAAAAGTGATTAATATAGGGAAATTCATCAAATTTACCAACAATGCTTGAGTACTATGCATGATCTCTGGAAAAGTGATTAATTTAGGGAAGTGTATCAAGCTTACACCAAAGTGCTTCGTAAGTATGCATAATAACCGGTTGTTATGTACAATAACAGTATTTATTACATTTACCGTAACAATAATATCTCGGGAAAAAAAAAGGCTGATGGAACTTTTTCATGGTCATATTTGTGCCCAGCAGGTCAAAATCATTCAGAAACATGTATTTTCATGTCGGACGCATTTTCATTGTTGTTCGCAGATACCTCTCGTAAAGCAGTTCTTTTACTCTTTTACATGGTAATATCTCAAAGAAAAAAGAGCCAATAAAACTTTTCAATGGTGATATTACTGTTCAGCTGGTCGGAATTCATATATTTTCATGTCTGACACAATTTCATTGTTGTTCAGTGTTATCAGAAAAATCTTATTTTGATTTAGTATTTTTGTTGTTCAGATCAGTATTTTTAATATCACTGCTATTGTGTTATTTTTCAGGATGTATTGGTTCGAGTCATAAAGAACGAGGGATTCTTCAGTCTCTGGAAAGGATTCACACCTTATTACGCCAGGCTGGGACCACACACCGTTTTGACGTTCATCTTCCTGGAACAAATGAACTCTAGCTATAGATTTTACATCCTCGGAGATAAATCTTCTGGTGGTGGAGGATTATAACTGATAGTCATCGTAGCATAGTTAGTACGTCAAAATTTTTCGAAGAAATTGATTGTATTAGATGATTTTTGTTATGAAATTGAAGAAAAAAAATTTTATTTGCTGATCAAAACCACAAATTTGTTTAGAAAATGGATTGTCGAATGTTTATCGTATTGTTATTAAAAAACATATTTTCTATAAAATCATATTTGGCTTTTGCATTAATCATTTTTCTTTTATGAGCTTGTTTACATTGGCTCTATTGCTGCCGAGAGAACTAATTACTAGAATCAACAGTTGATAAATCAGGGTCACCATAGTGAATAAGAAATTTGTATTGTTACCTAAATTCCTATGTGCAAAGTCTGAGAGGTCAACACTAAGTTTTCAGAATTTGTGTTGGTCATCCCTTTTCCTGTAAGAAGGTAAAACTAAGTCCCAAAAAGAGTTATAAACATTTATATATACAGGGTGCATAGCTAATACAGATACAACGCCACAACAGGCAAATTGCCCAACGAGGTGGCTGACTTAAGAACATCATGGATCCCAAGCCATTTTTTGGAGGCCCTACCTACTACTGCTACACCACACATGCACCCCCCCCCCCGCGGAATCGGTACATGCGGGAATGTGCGTGTACGTATAGTGAAACCTGATGTGAAGATTTTTTGTTTCTCTGTAATGCTTGTTATGTGTAGTGCTGCCATCTGCCACCAGTTTTTCTAACTATGAGTGAAGTGTTATGATTGAATGATTTATCGTTGTAGGACTGTGGCGAGACTTTTTAATGGGGAGATCGGCTCGCATTTGCGCCTTGAAGTTGGGAACCAACTTCAGCCGACCACCACTGTGGGGTTCGAACCCGGACCCCACAGTGTAGCACTAATAGCACACGCCACATTCTACTGCCGAATCATTGATCCTAGAGACATACTTTCAATTAAATAGAGTATGCAAATAACGTATATATAGATCTCGGATAAGTTATATTTCAAGAGGTTGTACAGTTATTGAAATAAAAAAAACCCTTTTTATTTGGTCACACGTCCTAGAACTCCCAATTAGAGAGAAAGTTGTTGCTCTGTCTCTTGAAGCGACTAAAAAAAAAAAAATCCCACGTTTCTAAGTGCAGTAGTTGATGAGAGATTTGAATAGATGAGTTTCGAAAAAACAGGATAAATGAGGGGTAAAACTCGTTTTACTCGTATTTATCTCACAAGCCCCCCCCCCCCAGGGTTCATATAAAAAGTGGAAGTATGCATCTAAGATCAACCAGTAAAATGCGGTGTGCTGGCAGCTAGTCCAATATTTGTATCTGTCAGGGCCATAGCGTGCCTTCTCAAGGAAAAAGTGGTTTGAGGCCCCAAGACATTGGCACCCTGTGCGGTTGCACAGCCCACCTCCGTGTATAACAAAGCCTACTAGAACGCTTTGGTATAACCACTTCAGTTCTCCAAGATTTCTATCATAACTGCGGTTTTGTTCTACTTTGACATTTTTGGTGACAATTGGCTGTAGTTCAGATCCCAAATTCCTGTTTATTTCCGGGGAAAATATGTTCAGATCAGTATATAGAATTTTTGACAGGCCCGTAGCCAGAAATTTCGTTTGAAGGGTGGGACCAAAATGATAGAATAGATTTGGCCATCTTTTCCTTTTTTTTTTATAACGTGATCCTCACGTATTCCCAAGGGATCAGCATGATCCGTCCAGGTTTTTCAGTCATTTCCTCACATTTAGGGGGGGGGGAGGAGAGAATAACCATCTCCCCCGCTACAACATTGCAATTTGAAGTCCATATCGAAATACAGCAGCTCTTGCTGCCACAAATTAGAAAAACCTTATTTTTGAAGCAAAAACAGAAAATAGGGAACATGCTATCTATTACTTAGAAAGCAAACAAAAAACTTTTGACTAGTACCATTTCGGAACCATAAATGGTAGCAAGGCAGCGAATTCATCGTTTGAGATTTTTTTCACCACTGGTGAAAAACAAACAAACTGATTTTTAAACGTTAAATTTACTTTCAAAAGAACTCTGAGCAAAAAGGGAAATTGGTGTGGCCCCATTATTTAGTGACTTCAAACTTAAACCTTGAACCCTATAGTGACACAGGATGGGGGGGAAATAGGGATTAGCATCATTAACAGTTTTTACAGTGCTGTTCACGTTTTTGTTTCCATTTCTTGTATTATATAATATATATTTTTAACAGTTTATTTTACATCGAATGTAAAATGACGCTACATGATTATGAATAATCATCTGTAGACCACTAAACTTATTGTGATCCTTAGTGATAGAAATATTTAACCAGAGTTGTTCAAAAAGAGACACAGAAATGTCAACACACAAATTCACATTGAAAACAACACAGTTTATTTATATGAAGTAGAAAAAGGAAAAAAAAAACAGCTTCGAAAAACCATGCATTACAAATACTCAACGTGAGGCGAAAAAAAAAATTGAAAACGTAAATGAAATAATCAGTAAATGAAAAAAAAATTGTCTGTTCCAAATGTGTGTGTGTGATATATCATTTCAATTTTTCAACAAGGGATTAACTATAGTGATACAAAAGAGTTTAAGGACAAGCAAAAAAAAAAGCCAAATCGTAGAAAACTGTATAAATTCATACAAGTTTCTAAATGAAACTCAACATTTTCAACACAAATTATTTTACCATGTGCTTCATTATATAAGAAAAAAATTTACAAAATTACAGTAAAGGTCAGGTTTTAGAAGTAAAAGGTATAAAAACATGTCCATTTTTCAATGTCTAGGAAGGGCATTTTTGAATTTTCGACATGTTTCTGTAGCAAACGAGACTCTTTTCATCAGTCCTGTGAAGTGAATTCGTAATTTTTTCTCTCCTGAAATTCTATGATGCCAAAATGAGCCCATTTATCAGAACTTGAAGAGGACAAAATGCTTAGGCTATAAAGTCCAAGTCTCAAAGAATATAGGATACATAATTGTGTGAAAAGAATCAAATGATCAAGCGTTGCTTAAAAATTCGTAAATGAACCAAGAATTACTGCCAGGTAGCGCCCCCCCCCACTCTCAATATTTGCTAGAAAAGGAGGATTACTCACGATCGTTGAATAGGGAAAAAAATCATCTGGTGTAATTCAGAAGGAATTGAAAACTATACTCCCGAGTTGCTTTAGGACCTATTTTAGCATCAAGAGCTGAAATTGTTACCAACGCGCTGAACAAAGAAAAAAAATCATTTGTGACCTTATGTTCCATGGCAAAAGTTATTTTGTCTCAACGTTGTTATCACTCTTCCTCTCATTTTAGCTATAGAGTCCAGCGACACCCTGCGTAACTTGAAATCAAGGTGTTTCAAGTCTTTCTGTTCTGCTGCTGGCAATAATGAATCCATTTGAAGAAAACAGTTAAATTGTTTTAAATATCCTTTTTTCAATCACCTTAAGATTATTTTTTCAACTATCGGTAACAGGATTTGAAAATAATATAAATCGTTAAACATATAAGAAAGCAAATGCAACTACCACTATCTCGGAAATAAAAACCAACAGTAATTTTACATCTTTGTCACATACATATATATATACACAGCGAATGGACATAACACCATAAAGCAGCCAAGCAAGAACTAACCATTTATCATATTTTAACAATTTATACATGAAAGGGAGAGCACTGTTGTAGGAAGCACAAGGAATGGCTACAGTCACAAAACCGCTTGTAATTTTCGATTCGCGTCAGAACTACTTTTCTCACACATTTTTCTCATTCTCACGATAGTTTTTCTTTTTTAAATAAACAGACACATACAAGATGGAGAGAAAGAAAATAACCTCACACCCAGTATCTCAGATGAAAGACCAAGCAACGAACGAGACTCACTCATGGCGTCTCTCGCTTCATTTCTTTTTCCTTTCCGCTGAGCACTGGGAACAATACCATTTCCCCTTTGGCTTGCTGGTCAGGCCGACGCAGGCAAAGTGAAACCACTCAATCGGGCACTAGAGAAGTAAAAAAAAATTTTAACAAGAGCTTCATAGTTGTTAAAAAGACTCATGAAAATTTTATCTCAAATTTTACTCATTAAGAACGCAGGTTGGATTCCAGGGATCCAATTAGTATGAAGTGACATCACAAGTTAATGTTATTGCATTTTGATTTATATTGGAAGTTGTTATGCAGGCATAATTTGGTCCATGAATGTGTTAGCAATCCAAATTTTTAAGAGTATCCAATCAAATTTCCCTATTGAAATAAACTCAAATTCCACAAATGTCTCCCTTAGGCCAGATATCATTGTTTTCAAAGACGAGAGAAGTGCAGGTTAACTTATTTGAAATGATTGTATTTCTACTCCTTTCTCGCTGAAGGTTTAAGTATTTCTGGAACTATATAGAACAGCAAAGGGTTTTACTATGCAGTTTCTGCTTCCATTAACACATCCAGAGGGCGAGATGAGTCAAAATTCATTAAAAACAATTTCTCATCTGGAAAAACACTTCTAATTCGAAGTTCTACTGTAACTACCTCTTGTGTGCGTAAAATAATGGTAATGCATCAAAAAAATTACAATGAATTTTGCAATTGAGGTCCATATATCGAACCACAATCTGATATATGGTCGAGCTATAATGAATTGCAGACCTCGCAGTGCTCCTATTTTTCCTACTTTTCCTATTTTTTTAGAAATGCCCTCCTATTTTCTTACTTTCGTCGCAGTTGTCCTATTTTATTCCAATTCTCTCCTACTATTCCTATTTTATCCCTCCCTTTCTTTTGTTTACAGCCAATATCTCACTACGAAAATTCCGAGAAACCGCAAAATGTCACTGCTTTCCATCCCTTTTGACTTGTTTTATTTTCTTCACAACTCGCTACTGAAAAAGAAAAAAGAATTTTTTTTTAGGACGATGACAATCGTATCTTTTTGCCCCCGCGCTGTATAGTCAAAGTGCTAAAACTGAAATCCAGTGGAGAAAGCGAACCTGTTTGGGAGATCGCTTGCCGTAAATAAGAAGGCAAAAAAAGGAAGTAGGGACAGGCTCTGTCCAAACACAAGAGACTATAGGTTTCTCTCCCCGTATCTCGTAAGGAGCGTTCGAAGCCAGGTTTTCCTAGTAGGCGTTTTGCGCCACGTGAACCGAACTGGATCATTTTGCTTCAGCTGTAATGTGCTACATAATCACGCTAGGCATTTGTGTTTCCCAAGCGTGGCGCATCAGATCAGTATATTATAGTATATGGCCCTGGAGTCAGCTACTTTATGGGCCGCATGCTCCGGTTTCAAAGGAAAGGAAACGCAACACAGCAAAAATGAAGAAAAGATCGGTGGAACGCGTGGCACACGATGCATTTAACTCCCCCAGAAGCAGTCCGCCTATCACGCCCGACGTAAAGCGCTGTCGTGAGCCATATTCCGCTCTGTAGTACTGCTTTTCGTATTGGTGAGTGGACGGCGTGTCACGCTAGGTGATTCACGTTGCGCGTGACATAGAAAACCTGCTCCTAGGAAAACCCGGCTTTACGGGACAGATCCCGAGCCACGTCTGGTTTTATAGGGGGGGGGGGGGAGAGAGAGCCGATTAGCCGCTTTCTAAATGCAGTTTTTTTAAACAGTCAGGAAATAACTTTCAGGTGTCTATGCTCGGTGTCATTCAAGTATTACGTCAGCATCGATGGTGGTGAGGGGAGGGGTTTCTGATTTGCTGATTTTTGATGATGGGGGAGGGGTGTTAGGATGATTACTTCATCACCCACCCTTTATAAAAATGTGAAATACAGTATTCTTAATGGCATCTTACTCGTTGCGCCAAAAACGAGAAAAACTTTTCGCTAGTTTGTGGGCACCTGAACTAACATTCTCCCTATTGAGTTCCCTATAGAGCCACTTTAATGATCTCTAAATACTTAGCGGATCTAGGTGCTCTGGACCTGTGACGCGTTTATAGCAAACAGTGCAGAGGTCTATCTCTAGGAGGTGCTGGTCCAATCCGCTTAAGTGCTCTGGAACTGTGCCACGCATCACTCATATGATTCTTAATTATTCCATGGATCACTTAAGTAATCTTAGAATTTTCCGCGGGTAACTTAGAGTGATAAAGAACCTCACTGGTGGCCGCGCCAGTGCTCCAAAACGGTGCCACATGTCACTCAAGGGATCTCTAAATGTGACACGGATCGTTTAAATGGTCTGGAACCGTGTCGCGGGTCACTTATCTGTGAATGTGCCGGTTGGTTCATTTTTACAAAATTAGGTTTGAGAGGGACAGGCCACATTTGGTCTGCACCGACCAAGTGTTTACCGCGGGTTAAGGATTATCTACGGGCTTAGAGGTAGGGTCGAAATGAATTTCTTAAAAAGAAATTTTGAATTCTTAGCCTTCAAATAGTATTGAAATTAACAGAAATTTTCACATTATAATAAGATATTTTCTTTTGAAATTTTAATTCAGAAAAAAAAAATTGATTAAAAAATATATTTTTGATCGTCTATATATATAGATTGGGGAGTAGGGGTAGAACGACCACGAGCCCCCTACCAAGATCCCTTCCCACGTACGTCTCTGATCCAACCACTATGCGTTAGGAGGTGGGGGGGGGGGGGGGGGGGGGGAGGCAGAGCGCCGACGAAATTTTGCTGAAAGGGGGAGGGTAAGAGTTTTGTTGATTTCTAACAAGGGGGAAGAATGGGTCAAAAATCGCTAAAAATTTGCTGACGTAATACTTGAACGGCCCCTTATTTTAAGCATGTGCTAAACCCATGGCCTAAATATGACGTGCCTCAAGTGGCCTCGGTACACTTACAAATGAATTAAGCGGCTCGCGGCACATTCTTACCTCATTTAAATGACCAGCGGCATATTTCCAGATCACTCAAGTGGCTCCCGGTGCATTCTTACTTCAATTAAGTAGCCTGCGGCACATTTCCAGATCACACAAATAAATCTGCGGTGCTGTTCGAGATCACTTAATTCAGTGGCCCGCGACACGTTTTCAAATCAATGAAGTGGCCCCCACACTCTTCATAAGGTTGAGTTAAGTTGTAATGTGCCGCGAGTCATTCAGGTAGTCTGAAAGTGTGCCGTGGGCCGCTTGAATCATCTGTAAATGTGCCACAAGTCACTTGGATGATCTGAAAGTGTGCAGCAGACCACTTGAGTGGAAATGTGTCAAGAACGCACATGGAAATGTGCAAGTGTGTGTGTCTAACAGTTTGAGTGCGTGTCTAGTGTTGTGTATGATTTTTCAGTGCTGCCATCTATATCTCAGAAGTGAAGTGAGTGATGTGTAGTGACTGAATATTTGTACTGTTTGTAGGACTGTTGCTCTCTGTGGCAAGACTTTTTAACGGGGAGATCGGCTCGCATTTGTGCCTCGAAGTTGGGAACCACAGAAAACCAACTTTAGCCGACCACCACTGTGGTGACGGTGGGGCTCGAACCCGGGTCCCCGCGATGCCAGTCTGTCACTATGACCACTCGACCACCACAGCGGCACAAAATAAGATTTGAAGTTGTGAGCCACAACAGATGAATCTGGGGCCACATTCTGCCCTTGGGCAATTGGTTAAGCATGCATGGGTTACATTTCTATGGCACCTAGACTGTTTTTTTTTCTTTCTTTGAAAAGCACAGGGGAAAAATGGATCACGATCAATAGTTGGACTTTTCAAGTAACAGTAGAAATTTGATTAATTTCTTTTTAGTTTTGCCATTTACATTGTTTTCGATACTGCACATTCTGTGGAAATGAAAGATTTTTAAATTCATTAGAACTTGAGTTTCTTAAAATATTTATAGATAATACTATAATACTAAAGTATATAAGATGTGAATCTCAATGGCTATAACATTTTTAAATGCCTTAATAATTCGGGAATTCCATTTTTTCCCCTCCTATTTTTTGTCTCAATGATGTTCCTATTTTTCCTACTTTTTTTTTTCCAAATTTTCACTTCTAGGCCTGGAATTGTGACACACTCAGTGAGAATGGCAATAAAACAAAAAAGACAATCAAAGTATACTTACATCTGGATTATCACATCCGATCATTTCACCGTATGAAACCTGATGACAGAAGCAGTATGTTGGTTCGTTAGGGTCAACCGGCATGTCCAAAACATCAGATGGATGAGACATTGATAGGGTAGACAGCGCTGCAATCTCTGGCCTTGAAAGAGGAAAAAAAATTGTTTCTAAAGTAAATGAAATTGAAAAATTTCATTCATATAAAAAAACTACAGCCAATGAAGAAACATTATCTCACTTGTTGAACAAACACTAGACGATAGTTACGGTGCTTACGTAATCTAAAACATTATACAAATACAAATACAACGCCACAACAGGCAAATTGCCCAACGAGGTGGCTGAGTTAAGAACATCATGGATCCCGAGCCCCTACCTACTACTGCTACCCACACATGCACCCCCCCCCCCCCGCGGAACCCCCCCAACGAATCGGTACATGCGGGAATGTGCGTGTACGTGTAGTGCTACCTGACGTAAAGTTTTGTTTCAGTTATTAGACAAATAATACGTTAGACAAATTTTAAAAGTAAAATCAATCTTACTGAACAGTGTGCTTCTTTTTCCTTCCCGGTTTTGGTGTGTCATCATCAGACGAGACTGAGCGCCGACCTTTTTTCTTTTCAACTTTCTCGATAACTTTACGTCCTTTCTCTGTAAAGGCCATAGAAGTTCAAATAACAAAAACATTTTCACGGTATAAAATATGATTCTTATTTTAGTTCTAATTCTTCACATGCTTTTTATAATGCTTATTTTCTCATAACCAAATTTTTACTCTTAATATTTTTCAACTTCACATACAGCAAAAAATACAATACAGAAAAAAACCTTGATATAGAGATTTTCTGCAGACCAAGAAAAATATCGCAGTAGAACAATTATCGTTACATTGAAAAAAAAGCAACATTATCATCACATGACATCAAATTTATGCTGCTGTTTGCATCTTTTCTAAACATAGATGAGTTTAACACCAGACCATAGACGATTCCAAGCAAGATTTTAAAAAATATTGTTGTAGAAGAATTGTTGTGTCGCGCAGTTTCACTGAATTGTCAACAATTCCACATCAAATTATTGATTTAAAAATGTGATAAATCAGCTGTGGTTAACAAATTAAATATTTTTTATTAACAAGTCTGATATCTTAATTGATTCCCAGTCCTAATTGCAATCAATATGAATTCAAGCAGGCTTGTAAGCACTGCTAGACTGGGGTCCAACACGAGGTAGGGTGTCGACGCTCTGGCCCAGAGCACCTCCACTTCCGGGTAATCATTTTTTTACACTTGAAATTTATTATAAAGGCGTCCTCATGAAAAAGCCTGGCCTGGGACAAAACTAGCGTTCTCATCATAGGGGGCATGGTTCTAGGAAGTTGTGTCTAGGTATTAATGCCGTGGTTCTCAAGCATTTTACACATGCAACACCCTTGGTCTTCTTATTGTTTATTCACAGTTCCCTAGAATAGACTAGGAAAGTATCACTTTAAAACACTGAACAACCAAAAATCACCAACTGCTTGCAACGCCTCTAGAAACCACAACCCACGATTTGAGAACCACTGCTTTAATGCATTGTTTCTGCTACAGGACCTGTGATGCTATTAAAATGGCCCTGTACATATTGAGCGAACCCATTCTCTTATTCTTTTCCTGATACAATGCTTCCATTTAGCTGTTCGGATTAAGCAGGTTTTCAGATTACACAATTCATTTGATCATCAATCGCTTTTTCGCAACATTTTTGCACACAGAAACTAATTAGACTGGGACCTATAATTTATTCCCGATTTCTAACAATGGAATTCTATTTTATTGAATTTTTTACACTCACAGAAAGGAGGCTGGTGCACTAACCCCTTGGTGTGGGACTCTCTGCAGTAGCAATCTTTTTCTGTTGCATGTTGCTGCCGTTTCTGTTCTACCTCTGCATCATGAAAGTTTCTGACAAGGATAAAATAAGTATCGAACTCCTGATATCTCCAAAAATATCTTTTGGTACTTTATAGGTGAATATCTCATCGACCTGGGCTACCACACCCTTACCAAGATTCAACTATAATTAATCGAAACTAACTTTTAGTATTTGTGTCGGAATCACTGGAATGTGGATTGAGAGCTTTTTCTTTCAAATCAGCTTCGAATCTGGCCAGGTCAGCATCTAGTCGTCTTATGTGCTTGTCAACCTAAAGATTTTTTGGAAAACACAAACAAACAAACTATTCAAGAATGATGTCACTTTTTACTATCCATGCAAAGGTTTTCAACAGCTGGCTGATGCGACCATAGTAGCCAGAACCTAGAAGCTGAGGCCATTTCAGCCCCACCAATAAATTTTGTAAGGGGGCTCAGCCCCCTTACAAAATAATTTCTGAAAAAACTGATTAAAAAACTAATTTCTGAAAAAGCAATTGTAACAAGACAATTTTTTGAAAGATCCAGAGTCGTTATGTTACACAATACGTAAACATTGTGTCTTCCCAAAACAATGCATCTTCCCTCTCCTGCATACGACTAGCATTTTTCAGCCCTTCCAATGTTTTCTTCATGTTGGCCCCTCTGGATGAGACAATGAATTTAGAAAAGAAAGAAAATTCAACTGCCCTGGCAGCAAATCAAACCAATGTCCTTCCACTTGCCGGGTAACACCCTAGACTACAAAGGCAATGAATCTCAATCTTTTGTCAGAGCTCGGGTGCACTGAAAACGGCAACTGTACACAAACGGTCAGACATAACTAGCTCACAATTGCTGACACTGCCAACAAATGGCAACTTATCCTGATCAACGCTAAGGAGTTTTGAGGAAAAATTGTGATTCATTTCCTTTGTAGTCTAGTGCGCTCACCTCAGCAAGTGAAGGGACATGGGTTCGATTCCTAGCAAGCATACCTGAATTCATCTTCGCATCAGCCAGCTGTTGAAAACCTTCGTAAATAAACTATTTCAAATGATAGTTTTGATAATTTGAGAAATCGAGAAAAAGACAAATGCAAGGGATAAAACTTAGAGAAATTGTGGATACCATTTCATATGTCTGCATTGCCAACTGCACTTTATCATCAGCATACGCTTGTGCCTTTTTGTAGAGGGTCTGAATATGCTCTACTCTCTCAGTCCTTTCATTATTATCATAGCTACAGGCGTGCTCAATGTACTCATTAGAGAGCTTGTCTATATTTTTCATTTCCTCTGAAACATAAAAAATAAGTACAAATAGCAGAACCATTCATCAAGATCGAGAGAGCCACATGTGGAATTGGCTTCCATATGATCACATAAATATCAAAAGCATATTGACAGATTTAAAACAAAAAATACTAATAAGTGCCAATAAATCGGACTCGCATAGCGGGGACCCGGGTTCGAGCCCCACTGTCACCACAGTGGTGGTCGGCTGAAGTTGGTTTTCTGTGGTTCCCAATTTCAAGGCACAAATGCGAGCCGATCTCCCCGTTAAAAAGTCTCGCCACAGAGAGCAACAGTCCTACAAACAGTACAAATATTCAGTCACTACACATCACTCACTTCACTTCTGAGATATAGATGGCAGCACTGAAAAATCATACAAAACACTAGATACGCACTCAGACTGTTAGGTACACACACTTATACTTCTGGCACAACTCACTAGGTAGTAAATTGCCTATGGCAATAGACCTGAGTTGTGCTCGGTTTGGAAAAAAAATAAAAATAAAATTTCTAAGGAGCCAAGCATTTTCTTTTTAAGAAAAACTGTAAAAAAAATGTCAAAATCTTTAACTTCAATGTCTTTCAAAGGGGGGGGGGGAAGGGTGCACAGCCTTCGGCCCGTGGAAGGTATTCTGGTAAAAAAAAATATATATATATACAGGGTGGGCAGAACAGCCGTAGAAACTTTAAAAATGAATAAAAACTGGAAAAATAACTGAAATAAAAAAACGGTTTGCAGGGTTAACATTGCTAGATCACAAATTTTTTTAAGATAGGAAAAAAACTTTAAAAAAAGCCGATAGGTGGCGCTGGTATGTGCGACTTCAGTTGAAATATGCAAATGAGATGGTTACAAGAACTTATACTCCTAATCCACAACCAGTTCAACATTGTAAACCGTGTAGGTGAACCTGCTGCACTTTGCCATTGCTGAATTTGTGACTCGCCAGCAATGTGTTGTCCCCTGTGGTGGTGGTCACGTGGAACACATACTGCTGTAATAAATGATTTGGAGGCATTTTCTGTTTGTTATTTGCTTATCTTTTTGGCTTGCGTACATCAGCTCAACCTATCGACTGTTTTTTTTCCTGTCTTAAAAATATTCCTGTGAACTAGCAATGCTAAACCCTGCAAACCAATTTTTATTTCAGTTATTTTTCCGGTTTTTATGGATTTTTAAAGTTTCTACTGACTTTTTGCCCACCCTGTATATATTACTTTTTGACCGACTGACTGAGAAGGCTGTGCACACCTGTCTACAAGAGTGGATCCAGAAGGGCGACCCCCAAGAGCCAAATGATATGGGGGAAATTTATCTTTCCCGTAAAATATGGGATGATGCAACACAATATGTCGCTTCTCTGACACATCACCCTGGATCTGACAGCCTCCGCTCCATTCGCAGTCGAGGGGATGTCTGCCTCCACTCCATTCCCAGTTGAAAATGTCTGCCTTGGCTTCATTCACATCTGAACATGTCTGCCTCTGCTCCCTTTACAGCTGGAGGTAACTACCTTCACTCCATTCAAAGCTGAAAGTAACTTGCTTCCACTCCATCCAAAGCTGGAGATGTCTGCCTCAGATCCATTCTAACTGAAAATATCTGTCTTGGGCTCCATTCACAGCTGAAGATGTTCACTCAGGCGTGAACCCAGACGGGGAGGGGGGCCATAAGAACAATTGCTCCAAGGAAGAGCCAGATCCATCCCATAAAATACAGGATGATCAAACATACTTCCGCAACTTGTCCCCTCCAGACACATCATTCTGGATCTGCACCTCGCTCTCTTAGAACCTTTCTTTATAGGCAGATCAGCTGACATTAATTCAAAAACATTGTCCTCAGACTCCAATTTAGTAAGTATTCCCCTGTAGAAAAATTTAGGTGCCAATACCAATTTTTAAGTCACCATGGCAATCAAGCTAATTTAAAACGTAATTTGAACTGAAAAAAAAAGAAGAAGAAATTCTATCTCACCTTGACCCCTATTATCGAGATCTCTCATCAATGTGAAATTCCTCTGAAGTTCCGATGGTAATGTTTCGAGACCTAGAAAAAAATGGCAAACATTATTATATTGACTTTGACTCAAGAATATAACCAAATCGTCATTAAAAAAAAAATTGGTAGGGGTACAGAAATCCGAAATAAGGATATATGTCCAAGAGGTTAAGATGTTGTATAAGTACAGCACACACACTTTTGCTAATCTTTGGTGCATAGGCTATACAAACCATATCTATGGAGAATTGCTGAAAACGCTGAAGTATTGGAAACTAGTTGAGAGAAAATCCATTTTAATGCCATAGACTTTTGCATAATGCCCTGCAGTGACATGATCTTCCTCACAGATGATTGCAAAAAGGCTCACTAGGAACTGCTGAATTAACACACAGATGGATTATAGAGAGAGAGAGTCTATTGTAGTGGTCCTCAACCTTCAAGTGCCTAGAGGCATGTCTCAGTTTTCATAAGGATGCCAGTTGCAAATTGTTACCTAGCAACATTTCAGTTGTTCCTAGACACCACGGCACCGGTTTGGAGACGACATGTCTGTCGTAATATGATCACTAAGCCTGTGGCTTCCCCTCTTGCTACAACAGCTGACAAAGTGTAAGACAAGACGAATCCATACCATAATAGTGTATCCCAACCTGTGGTCCACGGACCCCTGCAGGTGCATAAATACTTTGTAAGGGGTCAGTGGGATCATTTTAATTAACTATCATTGCATGATTAACACATTTTGTGCTGTGAAATTGTAATTTACTCAATTTTTTATGATATACAAATTATTAAAAAACAATAGACTACATTTTGGATTTGAGACAGGGGCCCCAAAGACGATTCTCGTTTTTTTTGTCACACAATAAATTCACTGCAGAAGGAAGATCCACCAATGATCCCAGCCTAGGGACCATGCTGCAAGATGTGGGGATGCATGGGCATGGCTCCCTACGATAGTGCGGCTGACATTTTTTGTTTATCACATAAATTCCCTATAGAGGGGAACCCGCCAAAGATCCCAACTGCAGGACATTGGTAAAATAAATCTTCAGTACATAATTTTGAAGTCATATAAACCATAACCGAGTCTTACACATATTGTTTGAAAATAGCTCAAAATTGTTACAGTCGGAACTTCGGTTTGCAAGCCTAGTTTGTTCTGTGAATGTGCTTGCATAATTCCCAGACTTGAAAAATCTGGGAAATTTTGTTATAACGAGTGTCTCAAATTGACCATCCCTTCCAAGTTCCAGTTTACATTGGTCTGCATTTGGAATGAAATTTTGTTATAAAGGAATTCCAGGTTTTTGCATTATAACTATGTAAACTCATCTGGGAGACTGGAAAAGGGAACAGCTTTGGTATAAGGGACAGGTTGGCGATTTTCGGCGACTTTTTTTTCCCGGCACCAAATATGTCAGACGGCCCGAGAAAAAGGCGCCAGACACTACGTGCGCCAGAAAAAAAAAGTCGCCAGCATAGAAAACAGTAAAAATAAATGGCATAAACAAAAATAAGCTGTGGAGTATTTAAAAAATAAAACTGGATAAAAAAAATGAAATCAGGGTTTAAATAAAACCCGGACCGTTGTGAATAAATAACGGTCCTGCTGTATAAATAAAAATATTCTATGTATTATAAATTAAAACCCGGACTCTCTTTCCGAGAATCCGGGTTCTTATAAATAATCAACGGTCCTGCATGTTGTATAAATAAAAATATTCTATTTATTATAAATTAAAACCCGGACTCTCTTTCCGAGAATCCGGGTTCTTATAAATAATCAACGGTATAAAATAAATAAATAAAATAAAAAGGATGCAGGGGCATCCTGCATGTAGAAAAGAATAAATATTGGAAAATATTAAAGGTACAACCTGAGGGAAAAGATGTCCAAAATAATTCCAATTAATCCGACACACACACTACATCATATATACGGAAGGAAGAGAAAATATGAAGAACTATCCCAACAGTTTTTCAAAACGCCGCGGCTATTAAGTGACGTCATTTGGAAGAAAAAAAGAGAGAGGATAGAATGAGAAAAAGAGAAAACCCGTTTGAAAGACGCGCTAGGACGCTAAGAATACGGAAAAACAACAGTCAGCGCCACCGACTGGCAGAATTCTACGAACATTCTGGAACAACGACAACCCAGCAGAACAACAACAAACCAGAGCGCGCCAACGATGGCAAGTTATCGCCGGAAAAAAAGTCGCCAATTTGGCGTGTCCCTTATACCAAAGCTGTCCATTAAAATTCTTTTTCGCTATAACAGTATACACTAAAATGGGATCCGACTGTATATAGATAAACTGAAGAGCGAAAAAAACTGGTAAAGGCATGCATATGCAAATAAAGAGATATGGAACCAATCAGAGTACAGCGCTGCGGTCGGCAACGCCTATATAACACAACAAGTGTCTGGCATAGTTGTTAGATCAGTTACTGCTGCTACAATGGCAAGTTATCGAGATTTAAGTGAGTTTGAACGTGGTGTTATAGTCGGCGCAAGAGAGATGGGACATAGCATCTCCGAGGTAGCGATGAAATTTGGATTTTAACGTACGACAATTTCACGAGTGTACCATGAATATCGGGAATCTGGTAAAAAATTAAATCTATGATGTCGCTGCGGCCAGAAAAAGATCATGCAAGAACGGGACCAACGACGACTGACAAAAATCATTAAATGTGACATACGTGCAACCCTTCCGCAAATTGCTGCAGATTTCAATGCTGGGCCATCAACAAGTGTCAGCGTGCGAACCATTCAACAAAACATCATAGATATGGGCTTTCGGAGCCGAAGGCCCACTCTTGATGACTGCACGACACAAAGCTTTACGCCTCACCTGGGCCCGACAACACCAACGTTGGACTGTTGAGGACTGGAAGCGTGTTGCCTGGTCTGACGAGTCTCGGTTCCAATTGCTTCGAACTGATGGACGTGTACGGGTATGGAGAAAACCTCATGAATCCATGGACCCTACATGTCAACAGGGGACTGTTCAAGCTGGTGGAGGCTCTGTGATGGTATGGGGCGTGTGCAGTTGGCATGATATGGGACCCCTGATACGTCTAGATACGACTCTGACAGGTGGCAGGTACGTAATCATCCTGTCTGATCACCTGCACCCATTCATGTCCATTCCGATGGACTTGGACAATTTCAGCAGGACAATGCGACACCCCACACATCCAGAATTGCTACAAAGTGGCTCCAGGAACACACTTCTGACTTTAGACACTTCAGCTGGCCACCTAAATCCCCAGACATGCACATTATTGAACATATCTGGGATGCCTTGCAACGTGCTGTTCAGAAGAGATCTCCACTCCCTCTTACTCCTACGGATTTATGGACAGCCCTGCAGGATTCATGGTGTCAATTACCTCCAGCACTACTTCAGACATTAGTTGAGTCCATGCCATGTCGTGTTGCGGCACTTCTGCGTGCTCGCGGGGGCCCTACACGATATTAGACAGGTGTACCAGTTTTTTTGTCTCTTCAGTGTATATACACACACAATGAAACCTGTCTAAGACGGATATTGTAAGAAACAGCAACCTGTTTAAAACGGAATTAAAATATAGTCTATTCAATGATTAGTGCTTTGATTTGCACTTTTATAAAATGGAACTCTGTTTAAAACGGAATATTATTTCAGTCTCTTGACATTTCATTTTACTGTAGCCTATATAGGCTACATAGAAGAGTATCGATACTCTGAGGTTGGACCAAGACTGCCTTAGATTACAGAAAACTCCCACTTTTCCAAAATAGGAAACACCATTTTAAGTGACTGTAGGGCCACCCCCTACAGTCCGAAGGGGGGGGGGGGGAGAGTCACCTTTTCTTACTTGGTTTGCTTTTCATTTAGTAGCTTAATTCATTACAGAACTGCAAACATCCATGGTCATCTCTGCAAGGAGGCTGACAGAAGCTTGAAATAAATGTTATTTTTTCCCATACTAGAAATTTACTATAGAAGGGCCTGTAAGAAATTCTGGCCTGAGGATCTGCCAAAGACCCTCCGTTTATGGATCAAGACCCTCCATTAAACTGCAATACCTAACATTCGTACAAAAATGAAACAAAATTAGTTCTCAGCAAAAAAACAGATAGGAATTTTTTAAAAACAACAAAACTTTGGATTATCAAGAGCCTCTGTGTCGAGACTACTGCATAAATCTGAATCGGTCAACAGGACAGCCCCGTAGACTTGAATATCTGGTGGCCTACCAGCGCCAGAAGTAGATACGAATATTTACATGGGCCAATTTTATTGCATTTTAGCATCTCTCTGTAATTTTGAATGGAAAAATAAACTCAGCACCCTCCCTGATCTAGTGTCCAGGGCACTTAGGATCCTTTCCCCCAATCCGCAGTTTCAGCCCTGGGGCCCCATATAGTGAGGGCGAAAAACGAAAAATTACAAAAATCATCCCGGCTGGAGACCTTTCAACACCACTCTTGTGGGGTCTTAGTCCCACTCACCTCGAACTCAACTGTAGTGGTTCTCAAAATAGTCACCTACGGCTCCTCAGCCCTAGTCCACGTTCAGCCGTGACTTCTTAGACAAACCAATTAAAGACCCGTTACGAAGCCCCCCGAACACGCAAACATGAATATCGCCAGCGACTAGTCTAGTGGTGGCGACCTACACTTCGAGAACCACTGATCAAATTTCGCGCATCTCCCATTTCGCATGAAATTTCAAATTCAAGGAAACGAATAACTCGATTGAAACATAACTTGGCTGAAAAATTAAAAGTTATGCGAAAAAGTTATAAAATAAATAAATAAAATACAGAGATTGAACTAACTGTCGAGATAATGCTCCAAATACGCTGCCTTGGCTGCCATTTCGACCAGTACAGCGATGTGTTGTCTACGGTTTTGACCCATGGTTGACATGGAGGTGGGGGGGGGGTCAAAAAAAAAAAAAAACCAAAACCAGACGACAAGACCAAAAGGGTCTGTTGTAAAAAAGAAACTCCAATCTACTGCTGTTGTAATTAATGAACTACTAAATACGTGAAGTCTGATCCTTACAAAACATTCATCAAATATCACGAACGTCGCCTGCCCACGCCCGTATTCTGGTGCTAACTTTGCTGGTTTGTCGTTTCACATTGCTGGTGCGACCTTGAAACAATGACTAATCTCATGCTAGTATGGACTTAACAGTTTCTCAAATTGACCATCCCTTCCAAGTTCCAATTCACATTGGTCTGAATTTGAACAATTTTTCAAAGTTATTGATTGCATTGACCATCTTTTATCCTAATAAATGCGGGACATCACACATTTGTCTATGTGATATTTCTGACCATATTTCATCTGACAAAATGCTGGATAATAGTGAAGTAGAAAATGTCGAGAAGTAGTCAAGGTCGACTCATTATGAAATAAGAAGTCACAGCCGTTTGCAGTAGTCGACGCTACCATCCGCCATCTGTGTTTACATAAGGCAAGGTTTGTATTTAAGATGCTTTTTTTGCGGAAGAAAAGTCAATTATATTGGTATAAAAAAAAAAGAAATATAAAATTACCTAGTTGGGCCTAGTTGGCCTGTTGTGATTTTGTATTTATATTTGTATATGTGTAAACCATTTTCATGCAAATTTAATGTTCAATTTTGAATATCCATTGTTGCACCTCTGAAAAGTTGTGGGGTACTAAATCGTAGCACCGCTAACTACCTTAAAAATATAGTAATTGTGAGACAAACTATCATTTACGCCCTCTATAAATAATTTTTTTTGGATGCGATGATCAAGTCAATGGCATGAAAATAAATTTATGGGCACTAAGGCATTGGAAATAGTGATTGTAAACAGAATCAGCAATGCTGTAACGCTTCAGTAATTATCATACTTATTACTGATAACGTTTAATCAACTTAAAATTTATCGAAATACCCTAATTCGCATACAGGACTAGGTATGATATTAGAGATCAGAATAAAGAAAAGATCAATGCAATTTCTTATTTCGTTTATTCCTAGATAATAGCATGAAATGCTCATATTAAAGCAAGCGACCTTTCTTTTTTCTTCACTGTTATCTTTCATCTACTCTGGCTCTCCCACCAAGGCTTCGCTACAACCAGGGCCGTCTTAAGAACATCATGGGCAAAGTGATTTTTCTTAGACCCTACCAGGTGAATTCTAGGAAATTTCAACCGTATCTCAGATGCAGTATGGTCTGCCATGACTTTGGCAACTTTTTTCCGCGATAAGTCGCCAAGGCCGGCAGAATGGGGCTCTGGGCTGCAGTGTGTTCTAGAATTTTTGTTCTTCCAGAATTTTCTATTATTTTTTCATTCATTATTTCATTTAACTGTTGTCATGCCTTCTATGTTTAGCGTAGCTAAGAAATATCAGGGTATAATTTCTAAAGACCTTGATCTATCATTTTCTAATGGTAGGGTGACCTTGGGGAAAGAGGGAGTGGACAACATCGTGTTTTATTTATCCTACCTGTGCCGAAATAAGTCCCTTTTCCTAGAATTCCAGAATTCCTGAGAGAATCGCGGCTCATTAGGTCAGAAATGCTTTGCAGTAAATGCAACTGTGCTTTGAGGGTTGTCCCAAAAAAAAAAAAACCTTTCTGATGGTTTCATTTGGGAATGCACAGTTAGGAGTTGTAGATCCCAGAAGTCTGTTAGGTACGGGTCGTGGTTCAGCTGCAGCAAATTGAATCTCCATGAGATTTGGCTGTTCACCTGTTCCATTGTGCGAAGTGAAAGCTCCAGTAGGATAGCAGAGGAGTTTTTTTTTTCATCTCACACCTTAGCCGACTGGCATCAATTCGTTCACGAAATGATTCTAGATCATATTGAGCTCAAGTCGGAAAAAATAGGCGGCTCAGGGAAGATAGTAGAAATAGATGAATCTAAGTTTGGGAAGAGGAAGTATAATAGAGGTCACAGGGGTGGAGGGGCAGTGGGTTTTTGGTGGCATAGAGAGGGGCTCAGGGAAGATGTTTCTTGTAACCGTTCACGATATGTCCGCTGCTACTCTCGTAGGTGTCATCGAGACGTGGATAGAAAAGGGAACCACTATTTATTCAGATTGTTGGAAAGGTTATCTAGGGGTAAAAAGGTTATAACCACCTCAAAGTTAATCATAGCGTAGAGTTTGTTGACTCCATCACTGGATGTCATGCAAACACAATTGAGAGTGCTTGGTGACACGTCAAGGCCTTGCTACCAGAATATAATAGGCAGGGAGATTTTAAATTTTATTTGGCTTTTTTTTTGTTCCGGCTGTCATGCGAAGAAAAAAACATTGATATTTTCAATGGCTTTTTGGAAATAATTAGGGACATGAAATGGGAAGATTATAAAATGTCTGTGGTTCCGATATCCGTTTAGATGACTATAGGCTTTCCTGCATTGTTTGGTTAGTTTTGAGAGTATTTATTTAACCCAGAAATGAGAGTATTTATTTTTACAGTTATTTATTTTTTTTTGTTGATTTTTATTTGTTATATATACTGTTATTGTTGATTTTTTAATGCTGCAATTTTTTTTTTCGGCGTTGGTAGTGTCCGGAAGGACTTGGCGACTTTTAGCCAACAAGTGCTCTTGTTACCAAACATGATTCATGAGCTATGGTGTAGTGGAGTTATATGATTTCCGAATATTTCATCTAAATTATACCTATGCAGATGTATGTCTCATTGATGAAAACTGTGAATTGAATGATGTCAGGGTTATAAACATTTTCCTATTTCGTTCAGATTTAACTGTGACTAGTTGAAATGGATTTCCAGCATCGAGCTGGTGGCAAGACTGGTACTGGTGGAGTCGCATCATGGTCGGAAACGAATCGAGACAGAAGGGAGCGATTGCGACAACTTGCTCTTGAGACGATCGATTTGAACAAAGATCCATATTTTATGAAAAATCATCTTGGTAAGTGTTTGTTTTTACTTTTTCTTCTTTTTTTTGCCTTCATTGAAAGTTAAACGGGTATTGTAAGAAGCTTTACTAATTTAGTATGATTCAAATTTTTCTTTTCTCTATATTTCTTTGTTCCTCTTGATTGTTCAGTAATCGACAAAGAATATTGATTGGCTCAATGTTTCCTATTTAAAGGAATTCAGTTACTCACCTTGTTCTCATAGTATAGCCTTGTTCAGTACAATTTCTACTTCTATCATAAGCTTGAATATCAACGTAACATTATATTCCAGCAGAAAGATGTAAACTTCCATGACATTTCTTTAAAATGCACCTCTGACCTTGTATGTGAACAGAAATGTATAGGAGGCACTAGGTTTGGAGCCATCTATACATAGTTAACAGGGCATATGGCACTTTACTGGTGAACCATTGATCCTGGAGGTATCCTTCCAGTTAGAAAAATTATTCAAATAATGTGTATTACTCAGATATGTCATTCATGTTGCAAAGGATTATATAGTTATTAAAATAAACAGAAAAACTTTTCATATGGACCCTACACTCAAAAACCAAAATAGAAAGTTGTTGCCCTGTCTCTCCTAATGCCAACTGAAAACATTCCATTTTTCTAAGTACAATATTCGCTGAGATATCCAAATTCGAAGGATAGAGGAAAGTTGGGGAAAACAATATTAAATCTGGAGAAAAACAGTTTTCCCCGCATTTAATGGCCAGGATTTTTGTTGAAATCAATAAATTAAGTACATCTAAGGGTACGTCCATAGTGCACCGCTTCCCGCTTCTCGCTTTATTGCTTAAACCGCGGCAGTTGTAGAAGGCGAGATGACGTCGCTCGATTCTAGCCGGTGGTGGTTATAGTGCACCGCTCGCGGGAGCGTCTGCTTGCATGAGCAGTTGGCATCATAGAGCTATCATGTGGGGATCTATTGTGTTTTTGTTGACAACAAAAAATATGTACATGGACTCGCCTTGAAGTTGCAATAGGTTTAGTGTAATCGCTAATTATAGTTAATTAATTAATTGATAAATCAGCGATTTCGCTTTTAGCGCCACAACAAATTTTCGATTAGAAAAACGAGAATTAATCGTTACAAAATTCCGTTTGATTTAGTTTTATCGTTAATTAGTTTATATTAATGATAAAACTAAAATCATGATCGATAATTAACTAATCAACTAATAACGATAAAACTAAACTGGCCGATAATTAGTTAATTAACGGCAAAATCCGTTTGATTTCGTTTTATCGTTAATTAGTTAATCAACTTAATTAGTTAATTAACGAATTAAACGCTAAAACGAAATCCAACGGTATTTTGATTAATTAACGATTTCGCTTATTATGTCATAACTAATTAACGATTAGAATTAGCAACAATTATCCGTCACAAAAACTCCGTTGGATTCAGTATAATCGTTAATTAACCTTAATTAATGATTAATCACCGATATCCCTTTTATTATGTCATATCTAGTTAACGATTAGTATTGACAATAATTAATTCTCACAAAAACTCCAATAGGATTCACTATAATTGTTAATTTTCCTTAATTACTTGATGATTAACGATTTTGCTCTTATTATGTCATAATTAATCAACAATTAGTCAATCAACTCCGTCGATTTACTATTCCACTCTAAAACGAACACTTAGAGGAAAGTATCCGTTTTAAAGTGCAAGCGGTGAGTCGGTCAAGCGAGAAAAAGAAATAACAATTCATTCCGGTTAAAGCGGGTAAAAGCAGTTTAAGCCGGTAAAAGCAGGTAGGCGGGCGCACTATGGCCGCCGCAATGAGTTTTCACGATCTATTTTCAGCCGCGATAAAGCGAGTGGCGAGAAGCGGTTCACTATGGACGTACCCTAAGGTCTAGCTCAGGTCACCATCATGGAGTCCTGTCAAACTTTTACTTGTGAGGGGCCATAACAGTTTCTTAGGAATAAATAATGAAAACATCAGTGCATTATTATTTGATTAAATAATTGTTCCGAGTTTCTTTCTTTGCACTTTGTCTTATCAGATTAAATATATTATCAGATTAAAAATTATAATGTAGAGGGTAAGAGGGAAATTCAGTGATCCTGTCCCTTCAAGGTCACAGTTCTGAATCACTCCCCACTACACTGATTGTTAAATTCAAATTTGCATCTGTCTGAGCCATGTACTGCCAAGACCATGAACGCCACATCTGGCAGCATGTCACCTAGTCTGAAATCTTTGGTGCGTCCCTAGGCCAGATTTTCACACGCCCCTGTGCTAAGGCCCTGTGAGCTACACCGCCAAAAGTTAAGAAAGTGTATGTATAATTTTGCTTTGGTAGCTTCTTGTACTCTCTTCTATTCGCAACGAACTGTTGTGAAAGTACAGTGAGCCAGGCAACGTTCTTCGGTAACTGTCACAAATAATCATTGATTGATGCCTCCTATTTAATGAATGCAATGTCACAGTGTTGTCACCTTGTTCATCATTTTACTTGATATTATTGGGCTTCGAGGGAAGAGGCCCAGACAGACTTTGAAATAAAAGTTTGCTTTCTTCTACCAGGATTTAAAGCACTGTTTCATGCAATCCAGGCAAGTACATCCATCATTGCCCAGATTACTTCTTTATTGCACACATTATCATATCTCTGTAGTATATTGGTTAGTTCCAGATTGCAAGAAGACAGTGGTTCGATTTATGGCAGAGACCAGCAAATTTTTCTTTCTGAATTCATTTCTGCATTAATATCGAAAAAAGTCCTCAATGTTCTGTGAGCTGAGAAAAGTCGGCTCTCTGTCTTTATTGAGCTTTGTTGTTGTTGAATAAATTCCTGACAAAGTTGTGCCGTAAAATGGAGCAGCTTACAAGAAAGAGTTTAAATAGTTGAGGAATGTCTCCTTTAAGAGGGGATTATTTTTGCCCCATCTCTTCCCCCCCCCCCAAATCAATGTCACATCGTTAAAGAAAATTTTCGCCATTGCGCCAAATTGTGGAGAAATATTTAATTTTGTTTGGGAAAATACAATATTTGTGAAATAGCCATTATCAGTTCGGCTTTTCTAAAATCAAATCAGCAAAACGTTTAAACGTTTAAAAAATTACCTTTTTTCAATAGCTAACATCAACGATCATTTTTAAAAAACAAAAACAGAGCTCTATCGATCAGTGCTAAATCGAATTTTCTAAATGTCTAAGTACACTTCCTGCTGTTTGCCTCCACATGTCGAAGTCGCAAAACAATTCTCGCATCAATCTAGCATTCCATAATCTTCATTTATAATGTATATGAAAACATACTGTATATCTGAAATGTTGTATTGTATTCTAATTGTACTATCTAATTGTATTCTATTGTATCTATAATTGCTCACAGATGCAGAATTACTTCGATATAATTATCAACATTTTTCCCTCCCCCTCTTTTTTTTTTTTGTGTTCGTTCTGTCCTTGAAATTGTATTGTAATTACTCATCGATACTTCGTGTTCATCAGTACAGATCCACGGGATCTCTTGGTGAATTTGTTTTATTATTTTGTGCTATTTCATCGTGTTAAATAAAGTTAAAAAAAAAAAAAAAAAAAAAAAAAAAAAAAAAAAAAATGACCCGTGTCCTGGATGACTGTCATCTCATTTTTAGACCAATGATAAATTTTATTCGTGTGAGTGTGATTTAAGTATAATAATGGCAAGAAATTTAAATTAATTTTTGGGTATAATTGACAACTTTCCCTAATTTCCGATAGCTAGCATGATGTCACCTTTTTGCTAAAGAAAAAAGGTCAAAGTCCCTACAATTTTACTTTCATTGATGAAAAATCCCTTTTCAATATTTCTGTGTCAAGTTTTTGTACAGAATTTGGATCCACACAAAAATCGCCCTAATTCTCCTGAATTGGCAGCTATGGATAGTAGTCTCAAAACGTCCAGGCACTGAGATGTGATTACATTTTCTGGATTTATTATTGGCTGTGGTGATGCTCCATTAGTGTAGTGTAAAGCCAGTTTCTGAGGTGCCTTACACATACATTGCACCAGAGGGAGAGTTGTACAAGATCTGTCTGTAGATAGCATTGGCTTCCATCTGCACCATACTGCAATCAGGCCCTGCTACAGTGTCCCCAAACCCACTTGGTGCTAGGAATTTTCAGTGAATAAATTTGCCATGTATTACAGATTACACAGGTTAGTTTGTGATTTGATACAATACCAAACTCAGTATAGCGGCATAATTTTGTGAAACAAATGGTGCCGTTAAATCAGGGTTTGACTGTACGAAAAGTGTTTCAATATTGATGTGCTACTTATTTTTTCCCCTTTAAATCGCTGAATCAAGTGTTTTTGATTTGTATGTGGATTGAAAAAATTTTCTGCAAATTAATATTTTATTTAAATATTGTTTGTTTCCAGGATCTTATGAATGTAAGCTTTGTCTAACCCTGCACAACAATGAGGGCAGTTATTTGGCTCACACACAAGGGAAGAAACACCAAGCTAATCTAGCCAGGCGAGCTGCCAAGGAAGCCAAAGAAGCTCCAGCTCAACCGGCACCCGCAAAGCCAAGAGTTGACATTAAGAAGTTTGTGAAGATTGGTAGACCCGGTTACAGGGTGACGAAACAAAGGGAAAGAGAATCTGGTCAGCAGTCACTGCTCTTCCAGATAGATTACCCCGAGATAGGAGAAGGAATCGCCCCAAGACACAGATTCATGTCAGCATATGAGCAGAAAGTGGAACCACCAGACCGTCGTTGGCAGTATCTCCTCTTTGCGGCGGAGCCTTACGAGACCATAGCATTCAAAGTTCCGAGTCGGGAAGTCGATAAGAGTGAAGGGAAATTCTGGGTGCTTTGGAACAAGGAGACAAAGCAGTTCTTTTTGCAGTTCAGCTTCAAGGTGGAACCGAAGATCATTAAAATACCAGCACCTCCATCATCCGGACAGCCAGTTGTCCCGCCACCTCCCCCTCCATCCATTCCTCCACCACCACTTGTAAGACCTCCGCCATAACTCCTATGTTAACTATTCTAATGGATGTAAACTGTTATTTGCTATATGAGTAGTTTTTTAAACTCGTCCAAAATCATAATTTGTATTTGATGTAATGTTCGTTGGATAAGAAAGCGCAAGCTTCTCAATAAACAATATGTCATGCAGATTTTTCTCGCGATATCACTATATTTTATGTTATTATATGAAAGTAGCAATTTGATTCCTAAAATCGGGATGTGAATGGAAAATTTGCACTAGCAGCTGCTGTTACCTTCAACGTTTTGTTTGTAAAGCATCACTTTCACTGTATTGCGACCAGGAAATACCAGAAAACTGTGGGGTTTGTTTTTCAGATATCCTTGAAATTTCTTTTAACCCGGGAGAACTCACTGTATGATATTTTCTCTCATGTCGCGAAACATTTTGCTTCCCACTCAAAACTAAGAGAGGTCGGAGTTTCTGCTCTTGTCTTGATAATCATTTTTCTTCAAATAACGGTAAGGATCAGTATGTCACATACTGTCAACGAGTGTGAGAGTTTTTCTCCAAAAGTGAGTTCGCATGCTTTAGCAAACCTAGCGAGTTGTCCCAGGTTAAATTATCCTCTGCATCGACCTCTTTATTATTGCCATGTGCATCTATCACATTGTTTTGTAGTTTTCCTTACTCAGTTGTCATCAAACTTTCATTTGTTCATGTTGAATGGAATTGATAACTGCATTTTTTAGGTATGAGAAATGTAGCAAAACATGAGTAGTTAGGCTGGAATAAGCGGTCAAAATAAAGGGCAGTCTCTTGCATAAACAAAAGTGTGATGCTATCGGTTACATTTTTATTCCTATCACCATTCTCTAATCGCATCATTTCAACTAACCCCTTCAGATGAAATCCCTAGCACCTGTGAAGGGGGTATGGTAAATTGATACTCAGGGCTGGAAAAATCCCAGGCGCCAGGTCCCTATGGCGACCTAAAAAATTGAGATCAGAGGCTAATATTTTTCTATGATAACTAAATTTTTGTGATCTCAGGACCACAAAATTTTCTGTAATTGTCAGCTGGTCTGCTAGTAGGAAAAGGGATCCCAAGTACTGTAGAAGTAAAAAAACAAACTATTTTGGATAAATTTTGTCGGGGGAATGCTTGGCACCTATGCAATTTTGCTGGTGCACCTTAATATTTTATAAATTTGCCAAATCCCGTTGCTACTGATAATCCATATTGAACAAGGTGGTGATGTGTACCAGAATCCCACCGTAAGATTTGTACAAACAGAATGGAACCTTCATAGGGATCATTCTGATTGGATAGCCAGTCATAAACAGACATTTCAAAGAAAGAAGAATATGCTCACTGACACAAATACAACTAATTTAATTGCACATGAAAGCTTTTTCATTGAAAATCTGTTTAGACTCATTGAAAAATAATTTTTCTGGGGAAGAAAAGTAAAAGAAATAACTCGCAAAATGAGTCATATAAATGAAAATTAGTGTTATTTTCCTGTCTTTTTCGCCGGAAATGTGGAAACTTGTCTTGTATAACAGAGAGAAACATGTAAATGAAAGGTCACTGTACTTGTAAAATTTACCAGAAAGAGACCGCCAATGGTGATGCCTTTCTAATGAAAAAATTTTGCAGTATCTATGAAGTGACTCAGTTGTGCAATCTCTTGCCATAGTTTGTTTTACACCTCTCTCATGACTCCATAGTGTCTTGTGCGGTTGATGTGCTGTCCATATTACTCATGCAGGCTCATGCTTGTATTTATTTCACGATCCTACATTTTTGAACCAGGCCTTGTTTTAAATATATAAATTTACATGTAAAAAATAAAAGATTCATCTTAGGCCCTCTTTTCTAGGCTGAAATTCTATCTGCCTACCGTATGGGGGGGGGGGACATTGCTTATTTAGTCTATGTCGTGACCACTTCAGTTGTCAGTTGTCATCACGCTTTAAATTAACAGGATATGAAGAGTTTACCAATCTATTACATTGCCCACATAGTTTGGATAGCTTGACCTGAATCCTATTGATGTACCGACAACACTCTGAGCCTCATGAGCTATTGAATTATCTTGTGCTATTTGCTTCTCTTACAACTTGCCACCCGTTTTGCTCATTAGCTCTGGAAGTCGCATGATCAAAAGTAATGTGTATACATACACCCATCTTTATACACCCAATAGCTTTCACTGTTTGATTCAATATACACTATGCAAAAAAAAAATCCTTTGTTAGATAAGAGAGTGGTAAATATCCTAGGTGCCATGTTAGTCATGGCGATTAGGATATTGACGCCTCAACTTTTCTGTGTGATAGTTAAATTAAGGGGATACTCTTCCATTATAACTACACTCAGTGCCGTCTTAAGGCATGGGCCCACCCTGGCACCTCAAGCGAAGAGAGGCCTCACAAAAATGAGATCTGGTTGAAATTTTCGAGAATTTGTTTGGTAGGGCCTCAGAAAAATCAATTAGCCCGGGGGCCCATGATACTCTTAAGACAGCCCTGACTGCACTACTTCGTGCTTTTTTTTTTGTCTTGGCAAATTTGTGCCTGCTGTTTAGTGTTAAATATTTTTTTTTATAATGTCCATAATTTTTTTTAAACAAGGCCTTCCGAAGGAAACAAGCCAAAATGCACCAATTTGGTCTCAAAAATGAGCAGAATGGTTATAACAGAAGAGAGTACAAATTAGAGTCTGAATACAGTGCAGAATTTTTTTGAATTGATGTAAGTCAACTGTGCACCTCAAACCTTTGCTAGAGTGACCGCTCTGCGGCACCCCTGAAATTTGTTAAATAAGTCTGGGGAAGGCGAGGGAGCTCACAGATAAGCATTGAATATTGGGGAAAAGAGGGTGCCGCTGGTGGAAAAAGTTTGAGAACCCCTGATGTAAGCATTTTTCCTCCAACATTGGGAAAGGTTACCAAAGCCTGTAAAAAAAAAAGAAAATTATTTTTGCTGGTTTTTCTGTAAACACAACAAATTTTCTTGGCTGCTAAAAAATGCGTCGAGCCTTCGTTTAGTTGTGTTCTACCTCCTCATAGTTTCGAAACACCATAAAAATACATTGAATTAGAAACAATGGAGAAAGAAAAAAACTCAAACAAGGAAAAATTTCATAAATCTTTTAATTTTTCCGCTGACGATACATTCTCATCAGGTGATTTTTTTTGTTTCATGCTCTTTGAAAAAACGGTATTTCCTTTTTAAAAACATTCTATATGTATATATATATAATATATATGTATATCAGAAAATGGGGAAATAGGAATAACAACGTTTGTTTGTTTGTAAAGAACAATGATAGTTAGGCGTTAATGAGATTTTTTTTCTTTTAATATTGTTAATAGCACTTGAAATATATCCAAGTAGCGGCAAATATTGGAGAAAGTTATTCGCAAAGGAAATATTTCAAAGAGAGAAAAAGAGAGAGAGGTTTAAAATAATGCACGAGATTTGAATAATACTTGGCAAAAGCACAAAGGTGTATCGTTATTTTTTCGTTTAAAAACATTAATAACAACTAATGCGCATGCATTTGGACGAGGAAGGGTTAAAATCGGTGGCCAAAAAAAAGAAATTATCTTTTTAAACCGCTAAAAATCATAAAAATCTGAAATGAGTCGTTTAGTGGCACTTTATCTGGTTACTATGCTAATGTAATTTGTGATGTTATTGATATTTTTCGTTTAGATTGTGGTAATTCCTTTCCTCTGAATCTTTGGAACAATCTGATCTGAACGATCAGGCTTCAGCAGCCTGTGTTGTTATAATTGTGTGATATTTCTTCTGGTTGTTATGCCATGATGCAGAGTGGTTAACCTGCAATGCTGCTGACATAAATGAAACAATGGGTGGTGTCTTCCTGAATGAATCCTTTATTTCCATCAAAAAAGACTTGTGACTTAACTCGTCTAAATTAGATTGATATAAGAGTAGATCAGTATTGCTTAAACCTCTTTTAGCCTATGGCTCCCTTAGAGGATCACTTTTCTTCTTGTGTCCCCTCATCCAGAATCCTCATCCATATCGAGATTGTCGTCATAAAAGCCATACTCGTTATAACATATTTTTACTTTATTTGAAGGTATAGAGTTGTTGAACTAAACAATGCCTGACACCTCACTCTGCATGGAATCGGGAGAAAAAACAATTAGAACATTCCTGTTCAGGTCAAAGGGACAAATGCTATCATTTGACATTGATATTACGACCCTTTCCCCAATTCCGAAAAAAAAATTCTGTTCCTACTCAAGTATGTATGGTAGTTCTCAATTACACTTAATTGTTGGTGATGAATAAAATGTATCCTATCATTCTCCAATTTCAACATAGGACAACTGAGGAATTTGCAAATTTTTTTTTGGGGGAGGGGGAAACCCCAAATTTAATAGATTCATGTTCGATAGATGACTAACGTGAAAACCTCTGATCATAGTTAAGAAATGTAGTAATGTGGAACGAGTGTATCTGCATTGTCTAGGGCCCTCAAGTCCAAAACCCTTTTATCATCCAAGTGATATTGCTGAGTTTATGCCAATGCCATCATCTCTTCTAGTTTGGAAATGCTCTGATGAGCTTTTATTGGTCTTACCATTTAAAAAACCACCATATACAACTGGCAAGCATAGATCCAGGACAGCATGTGCAGGTTCATTGGGTAGTCCCTTAGTTTGAGGGATTATGATTAATTTTTTCCCCCATACGTCTCTCTGGAAAGTTGATCATCTCCCCCCCCCCCACCTCTGGATCCGCACATGACTATGATCCAAATGTTTTGTGTTGCAGAGGTACAACAGCTAGATAACTCTCTACTGTGCAGGGCTGTCTTAAGAGCATCACATAGCCAAGTAATTTTTCTGAGGCTCTATCCGGGCAATTGTAGAAAATTTCAACCGGTTCTCGTTTTTGTTAGGCCCCTCTTCTCTTGAGGTGCCCAGGTGAGCCCATGCGTTAAGATGGCACTGCTACTGTGTAGGTCTCATTTGAGGGATCAGTGGGTGTGTGTGTGCCAAAATCTCTTGAGGTTAGACATGTAAGAAATATATTTGAAATTTATCATAAATTGTATGCCACATGGTCTAATCAACTCTTGTGCGTCCTAAAAAAATTACCATAACACAAACGCCAGAACTCTGCCATTGAACTTATCTATTTGCCAAGATTTCTTCTAACCTGGCTTTGCAGCAGCGTCCGAAACAAACAAAATCGATCAGGACATTATGATTTTAAGAGTTCAAAACTAGGTCTGTTTTTTGGTGACCTGTTTGCAGAGGCCTATTTACAATGGGGATAAGAGGGGCTCCAGCTCAAAGCAGCAAGTTCAGAGAGGTGGCAAATTTAAGTTATTGGTGGTCACAAGAACATCAAATTAAAATGCAACAAGGATGACAAAATTTGAATAGCTTGCAGGCATTAAGCCCACAGCTTGACTTCCGACTCTTTGCCTGACAAACATACTGCTTTCATTTGTGGGAGAAAGATCCACACAAAATTAGAATGCCTCAAAAATTCTATATCAAGTGTGTTTAGTGCACATCCTTTCTCAATGGAAAATGACATCGTTGCAACCCAAGCAAAGAATCTTAAGGAAATCATCATCAAACAATGGCAACCCAAGCATAATCTTGAGAACAGATCATTTAGCCTAAACAGATTGCATGTATTAATATGGATAATTTGACTCCATATTAAATTGTTCATATAATATGGAGTGAAATTATCGGCTTTCTAGCCCTATTGTTACAAAAAATATGATGAGAAACGAGTGTACAGATCTCCTGCTCACACCTATATCCAGGGATTCATATCACCACCCCCCTCCTTCCAGCTGATTCAAACTGAAAATTTGTAGTCCCATGCAGCTTCAGATGCAGTCGCATTCCCTGCACCTCTATGTACTGCACTAAAGTTGCTGTCATGGCCTCAGTTATACTCAGTATTGGTATGGCTATTAAGACTACATTACAGCACACCAAAACTCCTGTCATATCACCATACAGACATTTTTTATGCCAATCAAGTAGTTGAATCAGAGATAGTTCTCTCTAGAAAAATTCATGGCATCCATACTCGACTTGAGTATGCAGGGGACTTTGCAAAAGCATATTGAGAAGGCATCTATCAGTGGTTTGCGTCCTCAAGTCCAGTAGAAAAGAACTTATCAATGCCCTTTCTCTTGATCAATCCCGTGGCTTTGACTGTAGTCTTCACAGTGACAGACGAACGTCTTATCACTTTGCCACTCGCGGAGAGGCTATTAAGACTATGACTACACCACACACTACCTCCGGTAATATTACCATATAGCAGTTTAGTCTATTAGGACTGAGCTAGGTGTTCATCCAAGCGATTTTTTTCCTTTCAGCAAGGAACTTGGAAGGGCATGGCAAATAATTGTTTGGAATCAACCGGTTCTAATTAGCCCTGATACGCTATAAATGACTGTGATGGAACATAAATGATAAAGTGATATGGAACTGGTGATGTTTGGAACTCTTCATCATGGCTTGACAACCGAGAAGAAACTTCACGTGAGCGTAGTCCGATATTGCTTCGAAAACAGCCATAGGTTCAGGCAGTCATAGTAGCAATATACATGCTCTTGTGGAACATTATATATATATATATTATAAAAGTACATAAAACAACAAATCAGGATAAACATACTGTACAATGTATAACAACAGCGAAGAAAATCCATGAAAATGTACATTCCAGAGAACAAAATGCAATAATAATGGGCGAATGAAAACGAAGATGGACAATAAAAAGGAATGCAGCCGGGAGTAAATTCCCCATCAATTAGTCTCAATGAAATAAGAGAAAAATAATAATAAACGGGATCCACCAGTGACTCGGGCCAATCAAAGAACTTTGTTTTTTCCACTGTAATATATATATATAATTTTCTTTTTTCTCGCACATTTACTTATTCGACTACTGAGCAAAAACAAAGCAAGCCTTCAGTTTTGGTTTTTTTTTGCGATTAAATTCCGCAAAAAAATGTAGCTTTAACTTCTTTTTTTTTAAATATCCAATTAATTTCACCTCCTTTTATCCCCAACCCATCGTATAGTAGTTCGTTTTGTGTGTATCGAGCTACCAGAACGAATCTCGTGTAGGAATGTCTCACCAGTCTTTGATTTGTATGTGTTTTTTTTTTCCATCTCCGAGGCATCCAACGAAAAAAACTTCACGCGTCTGATGCTAAGATTTTTTTTCTCTTTGTTGTTGGTTGGTTGATTTTTTTCCCTTCAAATCTTCTCGGTTCAAAGTTTTTCTTTTGCGGTTATCCAAACATTCGGGCCAGACTGGTCTCGTATAACTTCTTTCACTTTGGTGTATATTTCTTCTGGCGTGTCGCCTTGTACAATTGCTGAAAGCAAAAAAAGAATGATAATGAAAATTTTATGTATACAGCAGCTAAAGTATACAGTAGAACTTCTGAAATTCAAACTCCAAGGGAGATCACAGAATCTTCCAGAATATGGATCTAGATGAAATGTTATCAGGGCTGTCTTAAGAGCATCATAGGCCCTCGGGCCAAGTGATTTTTCTGAGGCCCTACCTGGCAAATTCTGGAAAATTCAACTAATTCTTGCTTTTCCCTGAGACCCGGGTGGGCCAATGCATTAAGATGGCACTGACTATCAGGTGGTCCGATAGAATAAGATGGAAACTCTGTTACCTGTTAACCCTATCGGCATCATTGATGAGGTATCTCACCTCCTTAAATGCCTCTTATTTTAGCATTGATAAGCTCAGATATTGTGTGAAGTTGATTTCTCAATGGAACACTTTTCCCTATACCGCTTAGTAGTTTGTACTTGCTGAAAAAATCAGAATAAAGTGTACCAGTGGCGGCTCGTCACAAAAATTCTAGAGGGGGGCCAAAATCATTCTGCATTGTACAGTGAAACCTGTCTTAGATGGAATCAAAATATAGTCTATTCACTGATTGGTGTTTTGATTTGCACCTTTATAAAACTGAAATATTATTTCAGTCTATTGGCATTCTGTTTCTTACATGCTTCACTGTATTATGATATGTACAGCAAGATTTCCATATGGACAAGTGGAGCATTTGCAGCAGCCCTCATGAATTTGGGGGCCCAAAAACTCAAACATATATTTATTGACCAAATATTTATGACCCCAGTTTCAGGGAAAACCCCACTAATTTTCACTTTGCCCAAGGCCCATTCAAGTAAAGATCGTGCCTTGGGGGCTAGGCAATCTATATTTATATTTTTTTTTTCAAATTCTTTTCCACATTATTAGTATACAGTACAAAAATAATAATGCTCTGTCAATCCAACATTAAAGAATTTGTGCAGTGAGACTAACCGATATCTTAACAATGTTCAAAATCATCATTTTAAGTTCAGCAGTTGCCCTTGGCAATCATTTTTTGTAAATTGTGAAAATTCATACTCTTCTTTCAATATACAAACAACGGGGACAGACATATGACATTTTACTGGTGAACCATTGATCCTAGATGTATACTTCCAGTTAGAAAAAGTATTCAAATAACATGTAGCACACAGATATGTCATGTTTCCAGGGGTTGTTTAGTTATTAAAATAAAAAAAGTTAACTTTTTATACAGTACCCATGTGCCCTAAAACTTGACTGGAAAGTTGTTGCCCTGTCTCTCCTGATGCCAAAAAAAAAATTCCACGTTTTTAAGTGCAATATTTGCTGAGATATTTGAATTTGAAAAAATGAGAAAAAAAAACCAGCTTTAAATGCGGGTAAAACAGTTTTCCCACATTTTGAGCTGTTTCCTTTCCAAATTTCCTCCGTTTTCTGAATATCTCTATGAATATTGGGCTTAGAAACATGTTGGTTTTTTTTGGCATCAGGAGAGACAGGGCAGCACCTTCCCAATCGGGTTTTGGGGCTCACAGGGATGGTTTAAAAGTTATTTTTTTTATTTTGATAACTATACAACCTCTTGAAACATGAATGTCATATCCGAGTACTACATGTTATTGGGAAGCTTTTTTCAAGTGAAAGTACAGTCGAATCCCATTATAACAAACTCCAAGGGACCGTAGAAATCACTTTGTTATAAAGGAATTTCAGGTTATTTAAAAATGTCCCTACGTAAACTTATCTGGGGGATTAGAAAAGTGTTCATATTAAAACAAGATATTCATTAAAACAGGATTTGACTAAACCTCAAGGATCAACAGTTTGCCAGTAAAATGCCATAACCCCCATTTGCTATGCACCCTGCATATTCTAATTCAAAATATGTATTATATTCTAACAATAATATTAGCATTACAAGATTAATATAGACATTTTCTTTAAAATCAGGACTTCCAAAAATAATTCTTTTCTGATTTCCACAAATTTTTTCATTGAAAATTAATCAAATGGTATAGAATCTCAAATTCAATTGAATTAATAATGACTGAAATGTTCTAGGGAGGTGCGTGCCTTCGCAAGTCTAGCCCCTGAAGTCTACATTAAAAAAGATACAACATTTTGTTATTTGCTCTTCAAATGTTATAATTTTTGAGTCGCCAGCTGAGAAAATTAGCCACTTGATAAAATCAAACTCATCAAGATAAAAGTAGTCGTAATAATAAGCTGCAGGGACTATATATCAAAATTGTAAATGAGAAATTACCTGTAAAGTATTCTGCAAACTCTTGCTCTAATTTCAACGACCTGTCATACATTTTCTTTGCTTGTTCTTCTGTTATCCTTTTGTTGACTTCCCTGTGAACAACACATAGTTTATTTGCAATGTCGATAATTTTCTATATTCTTGCATCTGAGAAATTTATCGAGTTAATTACTTTGTTTTACATAAAATTTGCACATAAACAGTAATAAGTTGCTTCAATGACGTTGCATTGGAATTATGGAAGGATTATGTTATCCAACAGATATAATTAATGATGAAAGAGCGTTAATTTAGCAAAAAATCTACTTCTGCATGTTTTGTGAAACCATTTACTTCTAGATATGTGTGAGAATCTAGAAAACATGTTATTGTTCCAATTGATTCTGCCATAATGAAGAGTGTAGAAATCACACAAAACAGTTGTTCCAGTTTGGCTGTCCTAATTCAGACTATAAAAGTTTTTGATCTGCAGAAGTTATGGTCAGTTAAATAATTCGTATGTGCACATGAAGTATTACTTTTTGCAATCAACAAAGCCACACGTTTCAAGTGTATTGTATTGCTGTCCTCAATTGTATCAAATAGAACAGCGTTTCTAAATCTTTCTGAATCAAAGGACCAGTGGAATGTCTGAGCCCCCTTATTGGTTTGGTGGTAAGATGCTCATCTTCCCATCAAGGTTCACAGGTTCGAATCTGTGCAAGAACATTAGAAATGAGTTCTTTCCCTACAGAGTCTGGGGCAATATAGACAGTGCTTCCATTTAACACCCAACTCTACTGCTTTACCGCACACCAACTCCGATTATGTATCACCATACGGCAATTTCCAACCAGAGGAGTTGGGTGGGAAATGAAGGCTCCATCCATCGGTGGTCGCCCCAGGTTCGGTAGGTAAAGAACTTACTTCTAACGTTCTATGCCTGGATTTGAACCCATGGACCTTGATGGTAACCTTCATAGTGGAAGACGAGCATCTTATCACGGCGCCACTCGGGCTAATAATTTATTGTGTCGGCCGGGAGAGTCACTCTACTGGTTGGAAATTGACGATCAGCAATGTATGACTGAGTTGATGTGTGAAGTAGTAGAATGTCTAACACAATTTGAGGGACCACACGTGTCCTGCATTATCGATCATTCCTTTAATTTTCGGTGTTCCAATTTTTTATACAAAAATCATTGAAGTTGTAATGTTTACTGAGGTCATGAATACACAGTTTTTTCATATTATATAAATTATCTTATGATAATTATGACAATAAATATTCATCTTGCATATTTTTCAAGTTCAACATTTTTTTCACAATTTTTCAGCAATTTTAATAACAGTTGGTAATTGTGCCTACTGCTGGCAATGTTTTTTGATATCAATTGATGATGCCCCGCACTTTATCCTGTTAAAGATCTCAGTACAACATATTTTTCCTTAGTGAAATATGGTCATCCGATCATTTCAATATTTTTTTCCATGACATAAATTTTTGTTTGCTGCAACTTGTATAGCATTCCTTCATCCCCCACCTCTTGCAGCAATTAGAAAATTGAATTTTTTTGCTAAATTTAGCTATACTTCGTATTTATCGCATCCTCGACATTTCCCATGATGATGTATGTTGAACCCAAGTATGATGAAGGTATAATTTTTATTTGGACCCAATATGGGGGGAAAAAACCCAACATCAATTACCAGGGTTAAATAATTTTCCATTCAGTTAGAATTACATTTTATTAGAGTTAATTTTATCAAGTCTGCTTGCAGACCACCTATACCATCGCTGTGGATCGACCATAGGTTGAGAAGCACTGGAATAGAATATAAAAACCCTTAATTTTCTGAATTTGATATGTTGCTGCTTTTAAAGCATTTTGAGTGTGTTGTGGTCAAGTATGCCCAGAGAGTATAGGGTTCACATATCTTACAGGCTTTAAGAAGAAAATCTTCTGGCAACACCAGAAAGACTGACCACTCTCTCGTCAAGCACACGAATACTGAAAAATGTGAGGAATAATTCTGTGATTGTAATTGGCTTTCACCTCTTAATACGTAAAATAGTTTGTATAATTAGTTATACTCAGTTAAATAATTCCTACATGCACACAAAATATTTGTTCCTGCAATCGATGAAGTCGTATGTGTGTGTTTCAAATGTACAGTTAAAATATATTTAAAAAAAATATTGGAAAGAGACAAACATGAACTTACATTATTGAATCTACTGATTTCGGTTTGATGAACACAGCAACAGGATGTAAAGCTGCCATCTGCAACCTCTTGATAGCATTACCACTGACATCAAGGATGCAATGTTTACCCTGAGAAAATATTGGTGTGTTAGGAGATAGTAGGAATTTTTGTACACTACCCACAGATAATTGACCAGACCTCTGTATATATCAGCAGTGCATAGTTTTGGTCTAGCAGATGCTTTCTGCTTGTATAGTCTCTGATTTTACTGGTAGTTATTGTCACTGTCACAACAGTAAGATAGGTACATGCAAGGGTGTAGTGAAGGGGGAGGACTTGGGGGTCTGCCCCCCCCCCCGAAATGTGAGAAAATGACCGAAAAATGGGAAAAAGATGGGCAAATTTATTGTTCTATCACTTTGGAACGAACGAAATTTCTGGCTATGCCCCTGGGTACATGACATTGTAGATCAGGGGGTATTAACCTTTTGTGACAACAAGATGAAAGACCACAGACCCCTCCCTGTCAGATTCAGGGACCCTTCCCTTAACAGAACAATCTATATATAATTGATTTTTTGTCTGTCTGCATGTGTATTCTCTACACAAATCTAAAATTTTCAACCAATTGCAGTCAAATTTTTCCTATATACCAAACAGGACCCGACTTGAATGATAGGCTACTTTAAAAGAGTTGTCAGAGTTGGGTAAATGGCCAAAAACTATCGGGCAACAATGGTTCCTGAGGGTCAACAATGACTTTTGGAATGTTTACTTTGGTTACTGTAGTTCCCTAGCAATGCATTTCAGACATATCATTATGTTTGTATACACAATACATTTATATACAATACGTTTCAGGCATATTTATATTCCTTTACAATGGTTTGCCCCTTCTTTAACCCTGCCAGTACTATGCATAATAGTTTATGTTTTTATAATGGTTTGCCACTATTTCAATTCTCCCATTAATTGAAGAAAACCTTGGCAGCACCGTCTATTACAGCTAGTAGTATGCAATAATGTAGAGAGTATAGGTCAATTGTAATTTCATTCTACCACACAGATCTCCTGAAATCTCTGCAAAGACTCCTGGTTGATAAACCCCATTCTAGACAATTATTCATGTGCTATGGCAATACTACACAACTGACTGTTGTCTTCGACAAAAATGCAGCTGTTCTACAGTGGTATGAAGACATGAATGTGAAAGGAATGTTGCCACCCCCCCTCCCTCAGAGTCTTGATTTCAACCCAATCAAACAGTCATTGGTGGTGAATTGAAACAGATCAGGACAAGTCCAGACCTAATATCAGAGTTCAGAAGTGTAACTTGGATCAGTTTTGGGGGGATGACAGAGGAAAAAGGGTACAGAGAATACCCTCCAGTTGTCATTATAAAGATAATGCATAGCTTGACAGCAAAGTCTCCCAGGAATTTGGGGAATTTCTAACAAAAGTTTATTTACTAGAGTCACAGTGTAGGAATATGATGGGATTGTTCAGAATTTTAGTATCACTGTCTCTGTCAAGTGATAGGAGGAACAACTAAAGTTCAAGACGGTACCAACAGAAAATGCTTGGACTAGAACTGCTCATTGCCAATTTTTAGGAGGTGGGGGGGGGGTCTCATCAATCATTAGTAGGCATGGTAACGTAGGAAGCATTAATAATAATCAAAATAATGCACACAGACCTTTTCAGCGACTTCCCTGACAGAGGCTATGCTAGTGCCATACAAATTATCATTATATTGCCCTGCTTCAATGAAAAGGTGATTCTGAATATCTCTCTCCATTTGCTCTCTTGATGCAACAAAATGATAATCCCTTCCATCCACTTCATAGTCTCTCTTCGGCCTTGTCGTATCTAAAGGAAACAAAATTGTCAGCAATGTGCAGTCATTACATGCAGATTTACACTAAAGTACCAAAAGTCACGGGACTATGTGAAATCTTTATCAATTCAGAAATTGATCTAAACCCGTGATTTTTACAGATAGGGGGTGCTGGGCGATGAATTGTGGTACCGTAAAATAGTAAATATTTCATCAATAAAATCAGTGTCACAACATTTCAGAGGTGCTGACAGTGTCTGTTTCTCACATGGCAAACGGGGCATGTGTCCAGGGCCCAAAAATTGTCTGAATTTTATATTTGAGTCTTTTCCTCACACTGCTTTTTTAGAATGCTGCCAGAAGCAGAATCATAAGTAATTATCTGTGATCAACCATAACCCCCTTCCTGCTACGCTTCTGCTTTGAAGGCCAATACATATAAGAAGGTCTCCCAAATTCATATTTTCTGGAGCTTACTCAAACATATGGGCAACAGAACCCAGGTGCTGATGAAGTGCCTGCAGGTTAGACAAAGGTGCTATATAGCTACACAATGAGGATTGGAGTACAGACATTGAATAATGGTTGAAGCTATTGGAGACTACATGGTTGGAAATCTCTTTGGGGGACTTCCACCAACTTTTAAAGTTGATGCCATGTCGAGTTGCTGCATTTGCCCATCTAAAGAAGGTATAATCTTTCTGAAGACACCTCAATATGATACACAGTTATCTGCAGTTTATGCAGACCTTTCTCAAATGAGAATATCAACAAATTTCCAACAGAAAATATTGGACCATTCTCTACTGAAAATGTAGTCACTTTTCGTAGAACATATAGTATATCTATATATATAAAATTGATTTTCTGTGTGTCTGTGTGTCTGTGTGTGTGTATGTTCTCTATACAAATCTACAATTTTAGATCGATCGTCGCCAAATTTTGCATATATACCAAATGCGACCCGACTTGAACGATAGGCTACTTTAAAATTTCGTCAGACCAGGGCAAATGCCCCAAATGGGCAAAAAACTGTCCGGCAACAATGGTTTTCGGGCCTCAACAATCACTTTCCGAACGTTTACTTTGGTTACCGTGGTTCCCTAGCAATGCGTTTCAGACGTGTATATGCCTTTACAACGGTTTGTCACTTCCTTAATCCTGTTAGTATATGTATAATAGTTTATGCCTTTATAATGGTTTGCCACATTTTCAATATACTCTCAGTAATGAGGCTTTTTGAATAGACGTCATAATCATCATCAGCATCGCTTTGAGAGTCAGGAAAAGGGTGATTCTCATAGAAATCAGTGCTAAAATTGTCGATTTTACTGTAGAAATGCTGCAATTTAGTGGGGTTTTCTATCACATCAATAATTTTAAAAATTGTATTGAATTCTCGATTTTTGAAATATTGAGTTCGTTTAGAGATATACGAAGCCCAGGAGATTAAATATGAAGTAATTAGCCAAACCTATACTTTTGAGTTGGATATTCGAGCAATATCATTGATTTCATTTATATTTTCTGAAGTATAAAAATGAATGTCTCCATATTGTCTCTTTTGATATTTATTTGCATAAATTCATGTGGGTTAGGATATTTTAAAATTAGTTATGAGCCCGTGAAAAGTGCATCGAAAAAATTCCACAGCTTTAACTAAGGATTTTTGGAAGCTGGAACAGACAGAACTTGAAGTTCAGGGGGGGGGGAATCGAAATACCTAGCGCCCCTTCAAAAAAGAAAAATATACATTCATTTCTACGTTTCTGTGTAAATCTATATTTGTTTATTTCATGAATCGCGCAGGTCGCCATATTGGTTAACTTGGACACGGTTTGTATGTCCCTCAAGAAAAAGAGAGGGAGATATCACGTGATCCAAAAAAGCCTCATTGAAGAAAACCCGGGCAACGCCGGGTATTATAGCTAGTGTACTATAAGTTTCCAAATTTATTTACAACCCTATCAAAGTTATTTAAAGTATAGAACGGCACTCTAGTAAGGTATAGAATGACAGAATAGTATTGGATATTTGAATACAAAATTACTATTATAAGGTACTTACGAGGCACACAGCTTCCAAACTTATCTGGATATTCCGATATCAAGTCATCATTTATCCTGTCTTTCAGTGGTCCAAGAATAATTACAGGTCTTGTGTAGTTTACTATGTGCGAAAAAAAAAAAAACAGGAAAGATTATGTGTATATGATGAGTAAATTTGTAATATTGACTCTTCAAATGCGTTACACATGGACAAGTATTTTTTAAAGTCCTACTTAACTAATATTTTCAATGACAGAACAGACCAAACACGACCAGGCGCCGCCTCTTGCCCGATATAAGCTCATTGTCACGAGAGCATAGTTGTACTGGAGAAAATTATGAGTTACAAAAAGAAAAATAAAATTGGGGTGCCCGTCAGAGGACCCAAAGGACTGATGTATCCGCATTCACGTACAGGTAGAAAAATCAGGTGGAAGGTCAGACATGTATGAAGAGAATCCAGTTATACGAGTTCGGAGTCCCCCCTATTTTAGGGTACCTAGAGAACCCTTTGGCAATATGCATTCAAATACGAGATTCAAAGTAATATGCACAAGTATAAGTATTTAAGCAAAAGTGTGAGACTATAAAAAATAGATATGTAAATCGAGGGCCCAGGCCCCTAAAGGACCCTGAGCCATGCACATTCAGATACAATTTCAAAAACGTGTGAGGGCAGGCCTGGGTCAAAACTAAATAGGGGCAAAATTTGGGGGGGGGGCGCTACAATTCTAGGTGGGAACAAAGAACAACGTTATGAAATTATCAAATTTTAAAGTCGTGGGATGTGGGGAGGACAACAGAATAAGGTTTGCCCCGAGCAACAAAAATCCTAGTTACGGCCCTGGGCAGGCAAATATGAAAATTATCAGGTTATTCAAGGAGTTCTGGAGCCCCTATTTTAAGGTGCCTAGAGGACCCCTTGACAACATAGATTTAAATCGATTTTCAATGACAGCAAAATAAATAAAATTCAATCAGAGACATTTACCAACACAATGCACAAAATATGGCTGGTCAAATTTAGGCCTGAAATCACAGATTAAATTGAGGTTCAATTCGTAGGGAGTCTCTTCCATTGAATGATTCAAGTGCCAGAATTTCCCCCACCAAGTCTCGAAAGCAGAGCCAGAAACCCTTATACCGCCATATTTTCTATTGGCTGAGCAGTTTTTGATTTAACAGTTGAATTCATCAATTGCAATATATTGGCAATATTTTATAAATTAGTAACTTACTTTCTTGCTGTACAACAGCTTCATATGATAGAACGGGTTCTTCCGTACCTCCTGAAAATACAAAAAGCATTTAACAATTACTCAATGACAAATACATTTGATTATTTTAACACATTTTTTCAGTCAATTATTCATTTAAAGGTCTCTATTAATGGATTAGTTTGTGCAGAAAAATCAAACGAGGGCATTTTTTTTCTTCTAGAATTCAGTTTTTAAATCTTGATTTGCCGTTTGTTTTTATGTGTTTTTCTAAAACAAATTTGTCCTGCAGTGTGCCATAAGTTAACCATCTTTACTTCAAAATATAGAAGCTAGATGGTAGTAATAGCAAGAACACGAAACAAGCACAACCCTCACAACATGCATATGTTAAGGCCACACATATACAACATATTTCTGCATCATTACAAAATTCTACAGAGGATTGCATACGAGGTGCATAAACAGTTAAGCAGTAGTAGTAGTATGCAACAACAATTCAGCTGATGGCACAGTGATGGTTGTGTGTGGCTGAAGTTGGTTTTCCAATTTTGAGGTACGACTATGTGAGCTAATCTCTCATTTATGAAAGTATCTCCAGAAAGAGCAAGTAGCCCTTCGCCATGATACTTGCATCACACCAAAACTCTGGCATTTACAATTTTTACCTGTAACATGGAAGAAAGACGGCATCACTTCTTAAGCACAACACACTCGTAACTTTGATATAAATTTAGATTATGACCACACACAAAACTTTCCGATGCACACCAATTTGTTAGGTATTCCTCAGAGAAATGTTTACGAGGTACATGTACAGAATAGTATACAAAAGGGCTGCTGTGTAGGCATAGTGATAACCTTACATTGAGAGGCCAGAGGTTGCCAGAGGTTTTCCCTGCGGCAAAAACTCATTTCTAGGGAGGTAGAACAGGTGGGAGCGTACTGGATCTGGTGCATGATCATTCATGCTCGCAGGTGTGTACAGGGCCATCTTAAAAGCATTGTGTGCTCTCAGGCCAAGTAATTTTTCTGAAACCCTTATCCGGCAAATTCTCGAAAATTTCAAGCAGTTCTCATTTTTGTGAAGTCTCCTCCTCTCTTGAGGCCTGGCCATGCCCAGGTGGGCCCATGCATTAAGATGACACTGCAGATGACCATAGTCAAATAATACAAATTTTATACAGAACCCCCTGAAACTAACAGCATATGCAGCATCAACCTTTGTATGTTGCTTCTTGTGACAGAGCCTGGGTGTCTCGCAGTTTCTCCAGTGTCAATGTAAGGAGTAGGTGCAAGGGATCTCTTCCAAAGAAATTTTAAGCCTTTGACCATCGCAAAGCATTTAAATTAACTGCAATCGATTAAAATATCGTACAAACATAGTTTTTTCCATCAATATTTCTATTTTTCATAATATTTAATAATATTTTATTAAATAATTTGATTTTTGATTTATTTTTGATTATTTTGGGGGTATGTCCTACCCCACATAATTCCCTATTCCCCCCCCCCCCCCCACCGCAGTGTACGCCTCTAGCTAAAAAAACATGACTCATGAATATGATTTCATTATTCTATCTAGCAGCAGTGAAAGCAACCTCTGCTAGACATTTTCCCCCCACCTACTTTTTGTTGCAAAAATTGCTGATCTCAGTAAGTGTATTTCTACAATTTTTGACATTCACCCCAGTATTGGTTAAAGCTGCAGCATTCTCTGAATAAGCCAACTTATTTTATGCTTCACCTGGTGTAAAGGCTCATTAACAGTATTTTCCCAGCATCTAGTGTCAATGACAATTTTTAGGTCATACGAAATTGTATCAGCTATAAAGTGTAGATTAGATAAATGTCGATAGATAGATGAATAGAATCCATAGCTGTGAACTCACTCAGATGATGATTCAATTGGCGCTAAGCATGGAATACAGAATGTGAATAATGTTATGTTGAGACTCAGTATTATCCCAAAAAAATAATTTTGAAGAGTAATCTCACTCCTGTCCAAAAATTTAAACGGGTAGTTTTTTGTAGAAAGCGGTTATATTTTTTCCACGAAAAAGAGAGAAATAACTATTTTAAAAAAAAACCATGAAATTTGAAGGAGTAACATCAAAGCTGTATTAAAGAGCTTAATACAGCTTTGAGTAAAATTGAATTTTGGTGTGTGAATCACACATCTAGTCACATATTGGTGAACAATGCCGAGATCTGTCCTCAGCCTATCACATTAGCTTCAAGAATGTTTTGAATCAAAAGTCATGATATTCAGCAAATAAAATTAATAAATTAATATTTAAAATTATTAATAACAGGTAATTTATTTTGATTAAAGTAAAAATTTTATATATTTTTTTATGAAATGATTCTTATTGTTTCAGTTCATATCAGCAGATTTCTGCAGAATGTTGGAAAAATTGAACAATATAAATATAACCCAAGTACATACTTGAGCTACTAGAGGGCAACATATTAGCAACATCGTTGAAATTTCTAATATCCCAACAGATTATAAACTTCTATGATTTATAAATATTGTGATGTCTCTATGGTGTAGAGCAAGTGTGTAGTGTGTCTATGCTCAACCTTTTGAAAAATTTGGGCTACTTCATTGGTCGGGAAACGTGTTGAAGGCCATTTAATTGTTCCTCAAATGTGCTAGGAGATGCTTAAATGATTTGGAAATATGCTGCAGGCCACTTAAGTAATCGTGAAGTGAGCCACTGGCGGCTTGAGTGATTTGGCTTTCAGTAACCAGTCACGATTGAAAGAAATGTTCCATTTTTTTTTGTTTTTGATTTTTTATAGACACTCAGTCGACGCTCAATTTTACAAACCTCTAATTTACAGACTGCACGTTTTTATGAACTAATCCTCTGGTCACAAACAATATACTATTCCTTTAAACGCATTTAGCATAAACAAACTTCTGATTTTACAAACTATTTTTCACATCTGTACAGGTTCATAAAAACGACTATCAACTGTATGTGAAAATTTTGAAACACAAAACCAGGATAATCTTTTTTACATAGCTATATCTACAATAGAATTTAAAACTACTGGAATTACTCTTATTACGAATAAGGATTCAGTTCATTTTTACAAAAGGTTGGTTTCAGGCTACTTTTGGCCCATAGGTGTTGGGTTGAGCATGTAAGGTGTAGAAGGGCCCTAGGGGCTCCTGTATTAGAGGTTCCTCAGGGAGTCTTCTTAATGTAAGTTGCAGTAGAACCTCGATTATTCGAGAGTGGATTGACAGGCAACCAGATTAACCATGATAAAAAAAAAATTCAATTTCATGTCCAGCTTTTCTCTATTTGTGTTGTTTTTCATTGGTTGTGTAAGATTTTATGAAAGTTGTGATGAAAAAAGATCAAACATTTCCATTTCGTAGAACTGGATTTACTTCATTCTTTTACAGAATCCTCCCCTCCCCCACTTCTCTCTCAGAGCTGAACTCCCATTTCAATGCACTGAAACGGAAGCCCCCATATGCACGCATTAGAATCGGACATTGTCCTGGGGCGATCGGCACTTGAAAATTTACAGCCAATTGCAGGAAAAGTTAGTTGGAATGTATTGCTTTTTTGCAACTGAAGAAGGTACATGATTTTCAGTTATACAGGATCATCTTCCCCAACATTAACCTGGATAATCGAAGCTCTGCTGTAATCACAGTTTCTGCCATCAATGAAACTCGGTATATTAATAGTGGGGATATCGTTCAATGAGTGTAATTTTTTATTAGATGTTAAATTTTTTCGCATGGATAATGCGAGTATGTACAGCACGGTCATTTTAAGCAAGTAAAATATGAAATGCGTGTGCTTTTTTTCACAATTTTGTTATGTTAATAATAATTTTTTTTTACTCCTGGCAGTTTAATTGTGTTTTTTGATTCTGTGTTCACCTTTTCCACTGTTAGCCCTGATAATCAAGGTTTTCCTGTATCATATTCAGAGAAGAAATTAAGCATTGTAGTATATATGCAGTTGACACTCATTATAGCGAACCCATGTTAAAGCGACCATTTCATTATCATGATCAGTAGGATAAGTCCCGAATGTTTTCGTAAAACGACTACAATATATGTTTTATTTTTGATATAACGACCCTCCCAATATAATGGACATTTTTGATGGGACGAAGGAGGTCATTATATCGAGTGTCGACAGTATACTGACTTTTCAATTAGCTTTTAGGTGGTGCTAACTCAAATGCCTTTACTGGACTTAAGGATTATTCATGCATCTTTACTGTGCTGGCACATGTAAAGACAGTCAAAATTTAATTATAAGATTCAATGAAATCATGTAGTTGCAGATTTCAATGATAGGAAGCCCTACAATCATTCAACTTTCATTAGTTCGCCGACACAGGTTGATATATCCGCTGCATACACACACAAGTATGAGCACTGACGTATCTTCACGCATCTCAATCAAAAAGTTGATTTTACAAAAAATTTGAAAAATGCAGAGTTGATTATGCACCTAGGAATAGTATCATAGTACTGGTGAGGTACCATCTATCGATTAAATTTTTAACCAAGGGGCACGAACTGAAATTATTTTCAAAACGGGGGGGGGGGGAGGGGGGATTGCTCTCCAAAAAGTTTGGGAACCATTGACCAAAACAAATGACACTACAAGCTGTGTAAAACACTATATTGATGAATCCTAACCTTACGTGTGAGCATTATGTGTTTGAAGTGTTGCTATCTACCATCAAAATTAGAAGTTAGAAATATTAAAAAATGAATGTTTTCATTGAGCACATTTTTTTTTTCTATGAGAATTATGGATGCATCATATAAAGAGGGGAAAAAATCAGCATAAGTATTAAAATCAGATGTAGATACTTTGCATTCAACCATGAAGATATATATTATATTATTTTTAAGTTGCATAAATTGATCATTATTGACCTGTACTTCACATATGAAATTCGTGAGTGGGATAATTTTAATTTAAGGTATGTGAAGGACTTTGATACATGTCACAATATAAGAAGGTTGTTTAGTAATTGTATGAGCTAGTAATGGGCAACCTACAGTCCGTGGGCCAGATGAAGCCAGCTTAGAGGTTGTATCTGGCAAGCTACAGATTTAAAAATAATAATATAGACATTTTCAATCTCAGTATTTAATAGAAAATCATTCAAGCAAGAAGAGAAAGTTGATTTAGTGTTTTTTTTAAATGGATTTAAAAACTTTTGTATATGCATGAAGTCATTAAAATATACTTATTAATTTTCTCACAGCTGTAAAGGCTCATTTGCAATGAAACCAAGGGAGTCTTCAAAGTATACAATACATTTTCAGTTGCTTCATTTCCAAGCATAAGAATTCCAATTATGAATCAATGTCAGAATATATAACGGCCTGCCAGAATTTTTTCTTTTTGTTTTTTAGCCAGCTTCTAAAAAGGTTTGCCCATTACATGTGTAGAACCTTGTTTCCTAAACTTTTTGTTCCATTGCCCCCTGACCTCCTTCAAAAAAAAAATCTTCTCACCATCCCTCCCAACTTAAGCCCACCCATAGTACCATATTCTAACCCTATGGCCTCTACCAACCCCACTGGACCATTACATCCCCTACAGGAGGAGATATTGCTCACTTTGGGAAACACTGGTATAGACCACAGATAGTGAACACAAATGTGAAAATATTTTGCATACAACTTGCTTAATTTCAAAATAACATGGCATCCATATGAGCAAAAACACAGCAACATTCATTCATTAGATTGCTCAACATATTGCTTGTATAAACATATTTATACATTAGTCTACACAAGCTTTTCTTAACCAATGCTTTTGTGAGAAAGAGTAATAAAAGACAGTGGCAAATAATTCTATTCTAGGATTGTGGTTCAAAGCCAGTGCTTATACCTCAGGGTACGTAATTCATGAATACATGAGAAACAATTCACACAATAGTTAAAACAAAAGAGCCTACGTATATTTTTTGGAGTACACACATTCAGGACCGCAACTAGATATTTGGTCACCCGGGGCAAGTGCACATTTTGGTGCCCCATTGTAATGCTGAAGGAGAGGTTTGAGAATAAAATTTGTGCCCCCTCTGGTCCAGCGCACGGGGCACGAAACTCACCTGCTCCCCTGTTATTGCGGCCCTGCACCAGTGTCGTCTTAACGCATAGGCCTACCCGGGCACCTCAAGGGAAGAGGGGCCTCACAGAAATTAGAACTGGTTGAAATTTTCGAAAATTTATTAGGTAGGGCCTTGGAAAAATCACTTGGCCAGGGGCCCATGATGCTCTTAAGACGGCTCTGCCCTGCACACATTTCTCACACGTCCAGGCATACGCAAGTCACCTACTCATTTCTTGGAGTATACAAACCTAACAAACCTACAGATTTCTAAGCGTATATGAGCCTTATGTAAGTGTTTCTAAGGAGGTATTTGAAGCATGAAAGGTATGAAACCTCTACATCAGTTGTTACCAACCTTTAAGTGACTAGAGCTACACACAGGGCTGTCTAATGCTTGGGTTCACCCAGCGCAGGAGTCGTAGATTTTGTGCTATGATTTTCAAGAGTGTGGAAGTTAGTTGGTGAATACTTTGAGAAGGATGGGGACCTTAAAATATTATTTTGTCTAAGGGCAAGGTTAAGATGACGCAGATGAAAAAATTTTAGCAAAGGAATCTGGTGTAAATATCCAGATTCATTGCCAAAAAAAAAAAACTAATAATGTTGTCAAGTTGTTAACAAGTCGTTAATATAATTGGGGAATGCAATCTTCCTACATATATATATTTTTTTTTTGGGGGGGGGGGGTGGGGTACACACATTTCCTACTTATGTCTATATATGCAAGTCACCAACTCTCATTTCCATGGATATACAGAATCTTCTTACACAGTCCAAGAGGTATTTCCCCCCCCCTCCGGGGGTGGGGGGGGGGCGAAGTGCTTACATAGGTTCTTGTGACAGAGCCTGGGTGTCTCGCGGTTTCTCCAGTTTCTCCAGTCCAAGAGGTATGCAGAGCTCTTATAGATTTATACAGGTATAATAAACATGCTGTAAGTGTTCCTAAGGAGGTATTTGATACAGAAAAAGTTCCAACAATTAAGTGCTAAAGTGCGCATGAGCAACTTTAAGGCAGTTGACATGAATGTCCAAATTCATTGTCCAAAAAATAATGTGTTATATAGTTATTTCCGGGTAAAAGCAAGAAAAAGTTTTGAGCAATGGGTCTTGGCGACAACCTGCTAACGAGTTCATTAGAATTTAAATATTACATCAAAAGTTCTGCAAGAGAGGGAAAATGCAGATAATTTTTTTTCAGATCAAAAACAAATTAGGTAATGGGCTTTTATATTTTGCATGATTCGTAGTTCCAATCTATTTACACTGTATAATGCTGGTCTACATTGTAAAATTTGTTTAACATAGAAGAAGTGATGGCAAAAAAAGAGTGGACATTTGAATACATTAGATCTTACGGTAGTACTTACTGATGCTGCTGGTTTCAGGATCACTAGTGTTCGAAACGTTTAGTTCTGCATGCAGACGAGTAGGATTGAAGGTAGGAAAGGAGAAGAAAACATAACAAGGGGGGAAAAAAAAGAGGTATTATACATCGATAGATTATGAAATGTTTATAATAATAAAGAAATATCAATGACATAAAAAAATCACAAAATATTCAAATTAATAATTCATAGTGATTTCTAACCAGGGTGTTTTGGCCCGAAATCAGCCATAGAATTGAAAGATGTGCAAAGTTACAATCTGGATAATCATCCTAAATCAGTGCACCATGGGCACATCAAGGCATTTCAAAATGAAAATATGAGCCACAAATGTGGAGAGGTTAGAAATCCCTTGATTCATGTTAACACAGGGGTTCTAAACATATGGGCAACAACTCAAACTTGGGTCACAGGGCTTTCGAGATGGATCATTCACATCCACTAACATTCAGGGGCTGTTGAGCTATGGGTCTGGACCCAAACTTAATTTGCAGGGCTTTTGAGAATTGTCGTAGGAATTCACTTACAGCCAGGGATTCTTGAGCCATGAACCAAACTTGATTTGCAGAGACTTCCTAGATGAGTTGCGCAAATCTACTTGCAATCCTGTTATAAATACACTTAATGCATCACTGGTTTCACTAATTTCAGAAAACAAACAGTCCCATGGGTCGCGAAGCTGATCTTATTGATTTTGGGTTAACGCTGAAGAAGCTTAAGAGCCCTTGTGTTAACATGATCCCTGTCATATACAGTAGACTCTCGATAATCCAGCACATATCAGACCAGGGGATGTCAAATTGCTGAAATCAAAGGGTTAGTGGAAGTTAGTTGAATAAGCTTCTCTTAAATAATATAAAATTCTGCCCAAAATATGGAGAAACATGTTTTCCTCTTTTATGATCAAATAAAACCACCCTAAAAATGCTGGACTACTGCACAGCCAGATTATCGAGAGTTATTATTGTATATAAATTTCTTATGATCTATGGATTGCATCTTATAATCACTGATGTCATCATAAGTTTCCGTATAGGTTTTGATGTTCTATTCTCTGTTCGTTGAATGGAGTGGTTGGGCAGAGACTTTCATGGACCCTTTTTAGTGATTTTCCAGTACAGTGTCAAAATTCAAGGTTGTTTTTCATGGCTAGAGCTCACCTTCTCTTGTGGAAGTGATCACGATTAAGCAATAATTTGAGCTACCTAACTCACGGATCTTCAACCTTTCAGACATTGCAAGCCAAACTGAAATTTCCTGCGAAGCACCACCAACATATGTAATTTAGTGTCATCTTAACAGAGGGAGCTAATGGGGCCCAAAGTTAAACAGGGACAAAAATAATTGAAGACTTTTATTTATTCTAAAATTATTTCTTTCATTAATTATCAATTTTGATTAGTGCTGGAATAATCTGTTCCACTAATTCTGAAAAATTTATGATTAATTACTGATTAAATTAGCTCTGAGAATAATTGAAATTCTGAAATTACTAATTTTCACAATTCTGAAATTATTTTCCTTTTTAATACATCTTGAAATCACTTCTTTCAATAAATATGCAATTATTATTTTATTGATTGTGGAATAATTCTATCAGAAATTACGAAATTATTTCTCTGATTTATTTGGTACTTTTTTTACCAATTTTGGAATTATTTATTTCATCAATCTGGAATTATTTATTTCATCAATCTGGAATTATTTATTGGAATAATTCTGTGTTTTCACCAATTTATTCTAGAATTATCTTTCATTTATTCTAGAATTATCTTTCATTTATTCTAGAATTATCTTTCATTTATTCTAGAATTATCTTTCATTTATTCTAGAATTATCTTTCATTTATTCTATAATTACTTCATTATAGAACTATTTTATTTTCTGGAATTATTTCTTTCATTTATTCTAGAATTATTTCTTTCATTTATTCTAGAATTTTTTCTTTCATTTATTCTAGAATTATTTCTTTCATTTATTCTAGAATTATTTCTTTCATTTATTCTAGAATTATTTCTTTCATTTATTCTAGAATTATTTCTTTCATTAATTCTAGAATCAATAATTTTTCAATGTTTTCAACCATTTTCTGAAAATGATCAGCGGGCCACGACAAAAATGTTCAGAGGGCCAAATGCATTGGTCATTACGGGTCATGCATTGAAGATCCCTGACTTAACTGTTCATGTATAATGTAGGAAATAAGCGAAGGGTGTCCCAGTCAATGAGCAGTGCCAAATTTCTGCATTCTGTTAGAGTAAATCCAAATATATAATCATTTCAATATATAACAGTGGGAGGGGTGTCTGAATATAGCACCAGTCTTATTATGGCTATTGCGATAATGCTTGAAAAAGTCACAAGAACAATTTAATAGAATAAACAACTCACTCTCGACATCACTGCCATCTTCAGCATAGTCTTTACTCTTCATAAATGGGAACTTTCTGGAAAAGGAAAAGTTCTTTTTCTTCCTGTCGAGGGTGTTCTGAAAATCAAAACGTCATTTGTAGTTAAAACAAATATGTAAACATGCAAATAGTACTCACGATAAAACTCGCATATCGCATACATGGGGGGAGCGTAAAATAAGTTCCTCCGTTCACTCACCTTGCCATCATTGACGTTGCTTTTACCCTGGAATTTGACAGATTTTAATCTGGCTTTCTCTTTTCTTTCCACCCTGATTAAGAAAGAAATGGAGGTGCAATTAACTTTCTGCATACAACACTCAGTTTAAAGCTTATTAAGCATAGTTGCGATCAAATATATTGAGGAGTTCTTTTAATTTTCTATCTAGAAGGCTGCAGATATAAAGTGCACCAAGAACGTTTTCTTGCAAGACACAATGTGGGTGATGTTAAGTTTGAATTACATCATCTCATGGTAATCTTCATTTTGAGGAAGGAGTCCCTGATATGAAGTGTTACAAGTAGGCTGGCCATCTTGTCCACTCCCATATCCTTAGCTCTGCCAAGATCACAAGGACTGGACACACCAACCTTGCATCTCCATACAGAGCAGATTTACCCTTTTGTCATCAATTCTGAAACTATTTCTTTCATTTGTTTTGAATTTTCACCGATTCCAAAACTATTTCTTTCATTTATTCTGAAAATTATTCCTTTCATTTATTCTGAAAATTATTCCTTTCATTTACTCTGAAATTATTTCTTTCATTTATTCTGAAAATGATTTCTTTCATTTATTCTGAAAATTATTCCTTTCATTTACTCTGAAATTATTTCTTTCATTTATTCTGAAACAATTTCTTTCATTTGTTCTGAATTTTTACTGATTCCAAAACTATTTCTTTCATTTATTCTGAATTTCTATCAATTCTGAAATCATTTCTTTCATTTGTTCTGAAATTATGAAACCATTTCTTTCATTTATTCTGAAATCATTTCTTTCATTTGTTCTGAAATTATGAAACCATTTCTTTCATTTATTCTTAAATTATTTCTTTCATATTACTTTAATTTACTCTGAAATTGTTCCTCTTATTCATTCTGAAACTATTTCTTGCATTTATTTTGAAAATTCCCATGGTTTTCATTTTCTAAATTTTCTATTCCCCTCTCTTACAGAAGAGCCACCAGTAAAGAGGAAAAATGTTCGTCTGTAGACCATGACCTATTGTTTTTCCGTCAATGTTTATGACTCCTGCTATGGTGTTGAATGCCCTTTCTTCAAAGTGGCCCCACAGGTTTGAACCAATAAAAATCCAGTATTAGCCAATGGAGAAAAAAAAATCCCAGAATTTATGAAAATTCAGAATTAATGAAAGAAAAATTTCAATTTCAGAATTAATGAAAGAAAAATTTCGGAATTAATGAAAGAAAAATTTCAGAATTAATGAAAGAAAAATTTCAGAATTAATGAAAGAAAAATTTAAGAATTAATGAAAGAAAAATTTCAGAATTAATGAAAGAAAAATTTCAGAATTAATGAAAGAAAAATTTCAGAATTAATGAAAGAAAAATTTCAGAATTAATGAAAGAAAAATTTCAGAATTAATGAAAGAAAAATTTCAGAATTAATCCAATTTCAGAATTACTGAGCGAAGATAACTTCAGAATAGATGAAAGTGTAGAATTAATGAAAGAAATATTTCCAGAATATTGATGAAAGAAGCAATTTTAGAAATGATGAAAATTCCAGAATGGAATCAGTTGAAGCTCAAAAACCTTATTTCCTAAAAAAAAAAGTATTTTTTGAGACATTTATATTTTTCTTTACTTCTACTACCGAGAGTGCGGGCCCCGGTGTGACCATACCTGTCACACACACCTAAGGGCAGCTCTGACTCGCACCGATCATATTTTTCAGAGTATCGAGTGAGACAGCAGTGAGCTTGGTTAAATCAGTGGTACACAACCTGTATGAAAGTGAAGCAATTCAATTAAGTTGGCAATTTCAATTACCTTCTCTTGCTCGGTACGATACCCATACCCTCCTCTTCTCCATCGGGTAGAATCTTCCTAGCCTGCCACCACTCGTCGTCGCTGGCGTTGATGACGTGCAGCACATCCCCGAACTTGAAAGGAAGACCTCTGCTCGGCAGTCCGCTGTCTTTAGACGGGTCGTAATCGAACAAAGCCCTGCATTAAAATAAGTAAATATATATATATAATACTAATTAATATTAGCCAGAGATTTCATTTTTAATAATGAGAGGGAAGATAGAGGGACCCACCTTACGAATAAGGACCTCTTTTGCGATGTCCTCAAACTGCCCGACGTGTTCAGCATCTGCTCTCTGAGGTCATGGATTTTCGCCTCGAAACGATTGTACTCTGCGAGATAGAAAAATAAATATATGTGACTTTGTGTGATGATGTGTGACACAAATGCGGCCAATTCAATCACTCCATTCATGAACCGACATTAAAGTGGTCTGGAATTATCATAAAATTTGAGTTTTCGTGCGGGTGCTTTTCTAATGATGCCGTAGATCAGCGTTTCTCAACCTTTTTGAATGCAACGGCCAGTAAAATGCCGAAAAAAATTTTAGTGATTGTGCCTACTTCCGTAGGCCTCCCCGTATTCCTATGTCCCGAATTTTACTCTAAGATCCCAGTTTACTGTATTTTTCTCAATGAAATATGGTCATCAGGTTATTTGAATATTTTTTTCGTGATATAATTTCGTTTGCTGTGATTTGTAGCAGGCCCATATTTCCTTCATCTTTCCACCAGCGATTTTAGAAGCGGTGTAATAAGAAAATTGAATTTAAGACAATAAATTGAATTTTTTTGCAAAATTTAGATATATCCCGCATTTACGATCGCAATTTCCCTCGATAATGTACAGTGAAGTTAAATATGGAGGTATATTTTTAATTGGACCCATATGGATATTACTAATATCAATTACAACGGTTCAATAATTTCTCATTCAGTGAGAATTAAATTATCGAGTCTGCCTGCGGACCACTCATGAAATCGTTGCGGACCGCCTCTATAGAGTCAGACATGGCCCAGACTCTGTCCCATGGGGGGATATAAGCACTTTACCCCGAGGAGTTAGGCCAGAAAATTAAATGAACGACCTGGATTCGAACCTTGATCTTCAGATTCCCAGCCTGATATCCCTATCATATGTATCAATTCGGACCAGCTCTGGTCCACGAACCATTGGTTGAGAAAAGCTGCTGTAGATCATACATGCTCAACCAATTGCCCACTGGCCAAATGTGGAGCCTCGAAGTCATCTGATGTGTGCGTGTGGCCCGTGACCTCAAACCTAATTTTGCAAAAAAGGACTAAGCACATTTCAGATTGCTTAAGTGACACAGCTTCAAGCAACTTAAGTGACTTTCGACACATTTAACGATGACTACGGTGAATGTTCAGATCACTAATGTCGAATTGCACCGTTTAACCTCTTTTTCAACATTGCAAGGGGACGCCAAAATGAGTGCTTGCCCCGGCTAACCAAGCATTCAGTTGCGGGCGGCCCTGCTTAGGTGACCCGTGGCAGGCTCCCACATAAGTCAAAAGACCCCCGGCACAGTTCCATACCACTTAAGTGACCCGCATCGGTGATGTCCCAGATCACTTTAGTGGCCCACGACACTTTTTGATATCAAGAGACCCTGCCCGCACTTTCCGAAAGGTTGAGTACCTTTGCTGTAGATTGTGAGTGCTCATGACCTGGGCCGTAATTAGAAAAAAGGGTTTCAGCAATTTTGTCAGGGGTGGTGCAAACCTAATTTTATCTCTTCCTCCTCCACAGTAAGAAGTCGATGATTTTATAGTGGTGGTTTTCATTATTTTGTTTGCCACCCCCTTCAAGATTGAAACTCGAGGCAACCTGGCCACCTAAAGTTGGTATTCTGTGGTTTTGAGGCGTGAATGCGAGTCAGTCTTCTATCAAAAACTAACACCTAAAATCTACTCTCTCTAAAGAGCAGACAGACTTTCAACACGATACTTGCGTAAACACGAAAATTCAGGCATCTGACACATCCAATGTGGAAGACAGATGGGAACACTTTTTAAACCACGTAACAGACATTCCTCTGAAACAAACGTGACGTTAGGTACACGGCATACAGGGAGCGGCTCTTGGGCCCTCACACTTGGAGCGCCAAATCTGAGATGAAAGAGCGAAAAAACAAGTTATTGGTCAAAAGATAATTAGGGAAAATTATTTTCCATTCTGGAAGGGACACCAAATCCGAAATAAGGGGGGGGGGGGCATTCAAGTATTACGTAAGCAGATTTTCAGCCATTTTTGACTCCCCTCCCTCCCTTTGTCAGCAAAACACTGACACCACCCACCCCCCCCCCCACCCCAGTCAGCAAAATTTCGTCAGCAGCTTAGAATATTTCATATCTTCAAACAGGGGGTGGTTGATGACGTAAGCAACCTTCAAATTCCCCCCTTGTCATCAAAAGTCAGCAAATCCGAACCCCCCCCCCCACCCCCGATGCTGACGTAATACTTGAATGACCCCCAAGGTAAAAAAAAACACGTGCGGTATGGTAGCAGTAGCACTTCTCTCGAACATGAAACACCACATTGTGACCACATCGAGACCTACACTGAATCGATCCCTACTAGACAGAAAATGTGAAGAGGGGAAACAAAAATCCATCCACCCATGGAAATATTGAATTTTTGCACACGCCAACTTCAGCTGTGCACGAAATAAATTGCAACCACAGACGAAATTTACTGTCTCCTCTGCCCTCCATTTTACCAATTTCTACTAATGAGCAGAATAAATAATAGCACGCCTTCTTCTTTTTGCACGTGTTTTGCCATCCCTACGTATATACTGTACGTGTTTGTGTTTTGTGGGTGTAACCATATAAAAGATAGAGAGCGCGAGAAACGCAGCAGACACAGTCAATACCTTAATGAGCGGCGTGGCTCCTACTAATGGACCGCAGCCCGCTAATTATCACGTGCAGGTGCATACAGGCAAGACTCACTGACAACGACGATCCGTTACTTACAAAGGGTATTAACACAGAACGCCCTGTTTCTTTCTAAAAAGAACTAAAGCCGTCCGAATCTGACAATAGGGGAAGGGCTCCCAACAATGGCCGCGAGACCAAGAATCTTTGTTTTGTGTTGTAACGGCAATTACGTAAAGTTTAATTCGGAACAAAAATGAAGCATTCATTTACATGTGAAGTGAATTGAGGGAGTCCCGTTGCATACAATAATTATGAAGTCGGAGATTTCTCAATTTAATTATAAAGGCTTTAGAAACTTCTACAATGGCATCGTCGGTAATTCGTTCCGCCGCTCTGACTTATAACAAGTGCTGAATTCTGCCGGCGAGTCGTCTTCCAGGACGTTTTTCTGAGCTACCATACGCTACTATGGCGATCTTCTGATGATGGCATGTCCCTCAGAGGCCGGTTGTTTGTTTGCAATTACAGCCATCATACTCCGTTATAACGACGAAATTTTGTCGTTACAACCGAGGTTGACACTTTATATAAAGCTCTTCTGACAAAAAATATCAGGAGCAATCAAATAGATGAGCGCATAATAAATTATTTAATCATAATTAAGATAACCACATTTTGACTAGAAAAATACGGAAAATTGGGATCGAACATACGAGTCATCGCTATGACTTGCCAAAAAAGTTGCCAAATGCCGCCGAAATCAGGGAATACTGCTTGTAAATAGAGCTCGGATTTTTATGATCTAAAAATCATCTTGATCATTTTTTGCGCACGTGGGCTAATTAGACCGGTACCTACAATTAATTTATTGCCGATTCCGAACACGACAGCCTTTTTTTATACTCATCGAGAAGTTCGTGCGCTAACCCCTTGATGTGGGACTCCCTGAGGTAGCAATCTTTTTCTGTGGTCATGTAGCCGTTTCTGTTGTACCGTTATGTCAGGAAAGTTTCTGACGAGGATTGACCTAAAGATGAAATGTCGTTTCCGATAGGTAAAAAAAAACCCCCCTGAATTTAAAGTTTTTTTAACGATCAGTCATCATCTTTAAGCCGGGTTTTCCTAGGAGCAGGTTTCTTGTGCCATGCGCAACGTGATTCGCCCAGCGCGACACGCCGTCCACTCACCAGTAAAGGCCCCTTTACACGTACGCTTTTGCGCGTGCGATAGCTGTAAACAACTTCAGAACCGCCTTCAAGAGTGTGCGTGTAAAGGCGAAAAAAGTGTGCGGTTAGGAGTGCGCGCAGGAACTGGTCATTCCAGCGTTCAATCGCGAAATCGTACGTCTAAACGCAAACCAACCGTACAGGCAAAAACGGGGCGAATCCCTCGTCTTCCTTCATTATCGTTCTAAAAAAAGAGATGTATACAATATAAATAATTTTTTTCAGCGATAATATTTATTGAAATTTTTTTTCCAGAGTCTATTTGACGATTTTTCTTCCTTTTTCCAACGAATTGTTTTTTTAAAGAAATGATAAATTAGTTTTTCAAATGCCGTAATTACATTTATTAGGTTATTGCAATAATTTTCGAACTTTGATTTGATTCCTTTATCTACAAAAATTATTATATCAGATTTATAGATATGTTAAATTACTATTATTATTTTGATAACTTCACAAGCTTTCATTTACCCTCAGGGTGTGGGAAAATTTTAAAATAGTTTAACTAGGGGCTCTTAACCCATAAGTTCTGTTTTTTCTTTTTAAAGAAAATAATATTTTAATAATAATTTTTTCATAGAAAATAAATATTTTAAGAAAGATCAGTTTCAAAATTTGAAATTAACGATAGAAGTATGTACATAAATCCATAATTAATGCAAAATAGTGCGAGAATTGATGAAAGAAATTATTCCAAAATTAATAAAAATCCAGAAGTGGAAAAAGAAATAAATTCAGAATAGATGAAAGCCTTTCAATAATTTGGGGCCCCGTTTTGATTTGGCATTCTCGTTCCATTTCCGTTCACTCACCCGTTAAGACGCCTACCACTGGCTACAGAAATTTCGAAAAAAAACCCATTTTATTATTTAGAAATTTATTCAATAAGCATATTTTTAAAATTGGAAATAGATCTGGGGAACACATAGTTGATGTTTTTAAGTCGCTGCTAAAAACGTTAAGAACATCTGATTTAAATTTGACTTCAACACATTAGAAAAAAACTTTAAAAGGGATTTAGGGTTGTGGAAAAAACTTCCATTATCTGAATGTCTGAAGGTTAACAATGATACTGTTTAAAAAGAAGCACCCTATTCACTAGATCCAGCCAACCCTGCATTCATAGCAGGTGTTCAGTGGACAATGTGCTGTATTTTTTCATGATAAGATCACAAAAGATGTCCAAGGTCAAGTGATATTCAAAATACCAAGTAAAAGGGATGTTTCATGTTATAAGATTATCGCCGATTTCATTTAAAACGAAAAACCATTAAATATCATGAATAATATCCAACTAAAAAAACGTATAGCTATTCACACTTTTAATTTTATTGGTCATAACATGACACACAACGGAATGTTTGACACGGGTATTTAGAGTTTTAAAAATTTGAAAAAAAAATTATGCTTCAATTTATTTGTTATTTTTTGTATTGTTATTATGCTCGACAACATTAAACTGAAATGATTTTTTGAGGATATGAATACAACCGAGAGAAATTTATCAAGAATTTCTTAAAAATATCTGAAATAAAGCCCTACAAAATAACACCATAATTTCAAAAAAAGTGCAGTGAAACCTCGATATAACGATACTCAGCGGACCAAGAAAAAAATATTGTTGTAGAGGGATTATCGTTATATCGGGAGGCAGCAGTTTAACATTAGAATATAGACATTTCCAAAAAAATTTTGAAGATATATCGTTGTAGAAGGATTTATCGTTATATCGAGAATCGTTGTAGGAGGATTTATCGTTATATCGAGAATCGTTGTAGGAGGATTTATCGTTATATCGAGAATCGTTGTAGCGAGGTTTCAATGTAATAATTTTGTAATGCTTTTTATCTATTTTTCTGGCTGGTAGTATTAAAAAAAACATCGGGTGCACACCGAGTCAATAATTGTGTGTGTGAGATGGAAGAAAAAGAGCTTATTTTTTCTCTTATTTCGGTAAAATTATAATATTAAGTAGATAAACAACTAAATTCAGAAAATGTAGTTAAGAGCTAATTACAGCAATTAAAGTCAAATGACAAATGAAAGTCGAATCGAATAAAAATTCAAAATTAACGATCACAGAAATTTTATTTCTGAATTTCTTATTAATTGCATAAAAAATTACCATAAATTTGTAACAGTAATTTCGATAAATAATTATTGAAATTATTTTTAAAAAACGAATAATCCACGTAGTAATATATAATAAGCTTTTGAAATCTATATTTTTTCCGCGCAAACGTCAGCCGATTTCGACCTGCCAACAGGGAAAAAACTTTGGTCAGGAACGTGGAGTTTTGTGCTTCCCCGAAAGTCCACGCGCCACGCAAAAGCGTATGAATTTCGCCACACGCTTCCCTTTACACACACAATTCTGAACGGGTCCTTCTTTCGTGCAGGAGAGAGCGCGCGCAAGAATGTGTCTGTTTTTAACAACGCGCTCTTGAACGCCGCGTTCCTAACCGCCCAGAAGCAGCATGACTGTTTTCCTACAGAGCGCAATACGCCTGACGACAGCGCTTTACGTCGGGCGTGATTGGTCGACTGCTTCTGGACAACACCTTCTAGAGCAAGCTTCTTCTGCTTTAGAAGGTATTGTTCTGGAGGAGTCAAATGCGTCGTGCGCCGCGGTTTTGCCGATATTCTCTTCACTCTTGTGTGTTTTCTTTTCCTTCCCCCTTCAAACCGGAGCAGGCAGACGACAGAGTAGCTGATGCCAAAGTCATATACTTTATATATAGCCAACCTGATCTGATGCGCCTCGCTAGGAAAACACAAACGCGTAGCGTGATTATGTAGCGCGTTTCTGTCGGCGCGAAATAGTCTAATTAGGTTCATGCTGCGCAAAAAACATATTCCTAGGAAAACCCGGCTTTAAGCCAGGTTTTCCCAGGAGTAGATCTTTTGCGCCGCGGGCAGCGTGAAAACCTGCTCCTAGGAAAATCTGGCTTTAGGTCATAAAGATCTGAGCTCTATAACGAAACACCTTGGCGAGACATACGGTGCTACAGCAAATCTGCAGTGATTTAAAATGTATTTCACAGGGGAAAAAATAAAACTGGAAAATACAGCCGGTCCCTCTTAATGGGATAACTTATAAACGGATAAAATCCTCCGGCTCTAAAACTTCTCCTATAGGGACAATGTCTCTGCTTAATCGAATATTACGTTCCACACGTCGACTGTTAATACACACCAATCACAATCCTGATTATTATAATTAAATATATAGCATAACAACAAATGCCGTGCGTTAAAGTGGGGAGCCTGGAAGTGGGATTGGAATAACACGGCCCAGAGAAAGGTAATAAAATGTCTTTGTTCGTCATAAACTGCTAAGTGCCTTCGACAACTATAACAAGCCGGCTGGAAGTACTGCCTAGCTCCGGCAGCCTTTTGTTTTGTGAAAACTTTAACAAGGCTATGAAAGTTTTCAGAAACGTCAATAAATGTAACAAATCACAAAAGGTTCTCGTTAAATTAAACATCGCCATGTTCCAGGCAAAGGCCGCAAAGCTAACTGACCAGATGGTGGGAACAAGTCATTATAAGCGAAGGTAGACTGATCAGTTTTAAGTTTTTTTTTCTTCTGTTTTTGCTTTTTTTAGCGGTATCTGTTTTAGTAGGGAAAAATTATTGTGGTTCCAGCGCGCGGGTCGTTTTTTTCGTCAGTATATAGTTGTGAAAATAGCGAAAAGTGACGTAACCAAGGGTGCGCGAGCAGGTGAGCAGGTTTTGAATCAGCGTCAGCCGTGAGAAAATGAAAGCAGTGAATGGAAGGGGGATTTTTTTTTCGGTCTCGAAATTTGTAATTTTGAGCTTACTAGGGCGAAAATTTTACCTTTGAAGGTCGGTCCACACTACTCGTCTCGTGAAACGGTCATCAGAGTACTCGTGTAGTAGTTGTAGTAGTAGTAGAGTACTCGTGTAGTAGTTGCAGTAGTAGAGTACTCGTGCAGTAGTTGTAGTAGTAGAGTACTCGTGTAGTAGTTGTAGTAGTAGAGTACTCGTGTAGTAGTTGCAGTAGTAGAGTACTCGTGCAGTAGTTGTAGTAGTAGAGTACTCGTGTAGTAGTTGTAGTAGTAGAGTACTCGTGTAGTAGTTGTAGTAGTAGAGTACTCGTGCAGTAGTTGCAGTAGTAGAGTACTCGTGCAGTAGTTGTAGTAGTAGAGTACTCGTGTAGTAGTTGCAGTAGTAGAGTACTCGTGCAGTAGTTGTAGTAGTAGAGTACTCGTGTAGTAGTTGTAGTAGTAGAGTACTCGTGTAGTAGTTGCAGTAGTAGAGTACTCGTGCAGTAGTTGTAGTAGTAGAGTACTCGTGTAGTAGTAGTAGTAGAGTACTCGTGTAGTAGTAGTAGTAGAGTACTCGTGTAGTAGTAGTAGTAGTAGAGTACTCGTGTAGTAGTAGTAGTAGTAGTAGAGTACTCGTTTAGCTTCTGCTCACTTGGTCAACATTATATCAGTTTCAGAGAGATAGGTGGCTTTTTCTCAGCCCAAGATATCAAGGAAACATTTTATTTTCTGGATATTATGCTGAGGTGAACTCGAAAAGAAAAGTCATCTTGTCTCCGCCGGGACTCGAACCCAAGCCCTCTTGCATACCGGACAAGCATGCTACCATCTACACCACTGGAGACACGACACTGCCTTCCTTATTCCACGCACTGTGGCGTCTCCAGTGGTGTAGATGGTAGTATGCTTGCCCGGTATGCAAGAGGGCTTGGGTTCGAGTCCCGGCGGAGACAAGATGACTTTTCTTTCCGAGTTCACCTCAGCATAATATCCAGAAAATAAAATGTTTCCTTGATATCTTGGGATGAGAAAAAGCCACCTATCCCTCTGAAACCGTCCCACTTGGGGGTTATTATTCCTGAAGTTAAGAGAAGCTACTAATGTCTCCGCTTCAGTGCCTCGCGCCACAGTGCGTGAAATAAGGAAAGCAGGGTCGTGTCTCCAGTGGTGTAGATGGTAGCATGCTTGCCGGTATGCAAGAGGGCCTGGGTTCGAGTCCCGGTGGTGACAAGATGACTTTCCTTTCCGAGTTCACCTCAGCATAATATCCAGGAAATAAAATGTTTCCTTCATTATATCAGTTGCCCGTCACGATCCGGAAAGCCATCTATCCACGCACATAATCAATTGATGAAATCTCTGCGCCGTCGGTCTACGAGACTCGTGCGGTCCGGCACGAACCTCACCGATACACCCGAACTTTACGCGCCACTAAGTCATCTGACGAATGTCGGATCGTCTCGGAACTCTTCATTCGGATTCGCATTGATCATGGAGTCAGAAAGTCAAGCTAGTAGTACACGCCAATACCACGCACGAGAAGGAGAAATTGAGGTTTCCACTTGATCGGATCCAGACATCCGAAATCAATTCAAACGAACTACATCTACGGTACATACATACATACCAGTTGAACATAGATATATGGTATACCATTTATATCGACTTAGTCTATATATGGATGTCGTATTCATGGAATAAAAAAAAAAATGCGTCTTTCGTCAAGAAAAGCCAAAAATATCCATAAAATATCACGTCAATTTCCTTCCGCATCGAGCAAATGCATGCCTAGAGAATCGCGTGCGTAAAGTGCATCTACCATTATTATTATGGCCTGGAAACGGGAAGGGGTCGAACGATACAGAGATGATGGCCGTTTCATTGATTCGTAGAAACGTCGGAATAAAAGAAAATATGGTAAGAAAATGGCCGTCGTGTTGCCCACGTCGTCGTTCGCTGGGTTTGCGTCGAACAAAACAAAAAATTACTGTCTCGAATATTCACCGAGTCTATCCATTAGAAAGGTCCATGACTTTTCTGTAAAATGACTCGTGTCCATGGCCCCCCACAAGGGGTGGGCTGACAAGGCTCCAGCCCTGGGGCCCGGGAGAATTTTCATCATTTTTTTTTGTTTTTCATGCTATAAATTCATCATAAAGGGGCCCGTGAAAGATCCCAGCCCAGGGGCCCTGCTTCAGGATGTGGGGGCCATGCTTTTGTCCAGACTTATATTCAAGGTCTCTTACGACCCGGTGCAGTCAATATCGACCGCTTTGGTGGTCGAGTGGTCATAGTGTCGATGGGAAGCGGGGTGTGTCCGGTCTTGAAAGGTCATAGTGACTCGGAAAGAAAAGTCATCACGTCTCCGCCGGGACTCGAACCCATCCCTCTTGCATACCGGGCGAGCATGCTACCATCTACACCACTAGAGAGACATGACCCTGCCTTCCTTATTTCACGCCCTGTGGCGTGAGGCGCTGAAGTAGAGGCATTAGTAGCCTCTCTTAACTTCAGGAAATGGCCCCCGGGTGGGACGCCACAGTGCGTAAAATAAGGAAGGCAGGGTCATGTCTCTCCAGTGGTGTAGATGGTAGCATGCTTGCCCGGTATGCAAGAGGGCCTGGGTTTGAGTCCCGGCGGAGACGTGATGACTTTTATTTCCGAGTTCACCTCAGCATAATATCCGGAAAATAACTGTTTCATTGATATCTTGGGCTGAGAAAAAGCCATCTATCTCTCTCTAGAACCGAGTGAGTCAAAAGTCTAAGAACCACTGCATTAATGGGTGTATCCTTGGATTTGTTTCAACAAGATCTATCTATAAATATCAATTACTTTCATTTCTAAATCGCACACGTCTTAAGATAATATATACGAGATTAAAATGCGACCAGTTCTCGATCAAATTACCAGTTGGTGTAGTCAGATATTAGAAACGTATTTGCTTGAATTTATATAAAACAAATGAGAAATATGAGAATAATATTCTTGCAGGGCCATTGTGGAAACGTGACCATTACTTATGATAGATCGAATTTCAATTCTCTTGATCACCAAAGTGTTCTTGAGAAAATATTAGAGAAGTTTCTCAAATTCCACTTTACTCAAGAGGACCATAGATGCCCCTTTCAAGCTATGTGATTACCGTAGCTATATAGATTAGCTGTAATCACTGCTTTGATTTGAAATCCATCTGGTGGACTTCTTCAATTTTGGAAACCACTGCCATAGAATATTTCAAATTTGTATACGTCTATATTACACACAGTCCACTCATGTAGAATCATATTTACATAAGAGGGTAGCTAATTATTAATTTACTACAGAAATTTGCATACCATCTAATCCAATGATTCTCAAAGTGTGCGTCGCCAACATTTTCTAAGAACGTAGCGGCGAGCTGAGGAAATTGAATTGTGTGCCTATTTATGCATGAAGTGGTTTTTTTTATATGGGAAAAATATCTACCAAACTATTCTGTGGAGACGCAGGTTAACCATGAATTGGGCAAGGGAGCTGCGTGAGACAAATTTTGAGAACCACTGATCCAATCGTTAACAAAAGATGCATTATAACAACTGTTATAATCTGGAGAGAAATGTCTTTTAACCGCTGATAAATCGAACACTTCATAATAATAATTAGGAAATTATATTGAAGAGGGAAGCTTCCTTTCGAGCTCTACAGTTTGGGAAACCATACAAAACGGGACGCATTATCTGCAACATGAATTGATGAACAAGACATTCTGGATATTTGAGATGGTAGAAACGCTAGTATTTGTTGGAACAGTTATGAAGAGAAATGGTATAATAAGTATTCGTATGCAAGAAATGGAACCTAGCCTTTGAGGGGGGCGAAAGCCATATATATGGAATTTAATTTTCATGGAAATGTGACCTTCAATTTTATAACATGATTTCATATTCAGGATAACAATGAACCGGATCCATTTTTTTAAATTTTTTTTCTGACATGGCTACAACGCTTTTCATCCATTCATTTTTCTTGCAACATGAATGGATAATTGACCTAGATGTACAGTCAAACTTGGCAATAACAGCCTCGGTTGAAAGGACACCTCGGCTATAACGACATTAAGTAGTGGCTGCGACTGTGTTTTGCTTTTATATAAAGTATTCATAGCAAACTATGGTATCTTCCGATGCATCGGAATCCGTTATCTATTTCTTACCAGAATTCGTTATTTCTTCAACCTTTGTATTTCATTTGAAGGGATGTTCGGAAATGACTCCAAAGCCCATCAACTTCATCAACTCACTGTTTTGCCCTTAGGGCTCCGACAAATCGGTTGTCCCTATCTGCTTGAAGTGTTTTCGTGAATGGTGTTGTGTGTTCTGGAAGTTTGTTTTGCATCAAAGCTCCGTGACTCAACTCGGTGGGAAAGGGTGTTGAAGGAATATTTTTTTTTTATCATCTTTGTTTTTTTCTTCTCTTTTTGACAATCATAAGCACAGCAAGCAAAAACTTCTACCAGTCATTCATTTTTGTCAACAAGCGATCTGTGCACGTGCAGTTCAACTGGTTGGGAAAATAAAGAGAAAGATCTTTAACTTTAGAAGATGATAAATTTATCATCATCAATGCATTTATATCAGTTGACAAATTGTTCCCAGTTTTTTGTTACCAAGGACTGCATAAAATCGAATATTTCCTTCCAATCTTACATTACACAGGTAAACTCTATCTTTATCATTTTATCAAAACAAAGCTTCTTTATTGTTTTATTATTTATTTATCACAATCAATAACGTCTAGCATTTGCATAGTATGATGGATTCATGCATAGGATAATATTGCATCTGATTATATTTTTTATACTGCGGTTGTAACGACACGAGGAATTTTCGATGTCGTTATAACCGAGTTTGACTGCATATATAGGTGCATTTATCCAATGCATATATATTTCTCACTCTCGTGCATATTACACATGTACACCACAGCCGGACCAGACAGGAAAAAGCTCGTCCAGCAAACAAAAATCAATAACAGAGGAGAACCTACTCCGAATACAAATAAGTTCTTTAGCGTAATTCCGTATTTTTTTTTATAGTAATTCCAATGCGACGTCAGTGCTAATTTCTACATCGGGGTGGAAAGGAGTGGCCATTGGAAAAGCTCTATCCTCCCAGAAAAACGCATTGGAGAGAAACAGAGATGCAGAGAATTTTTAAAACTTACCCCGGGGGAGGAAACCTGAGACACTTGCTGCTCTCTCTCGTTGAATTTTGAGCAATGATCACTCACACACGCACACAATTCACTCACACTGACAGAGAGAGAGAGATCCGAGAGAAAATGAAAAAATAAGGGGAAAAGACTAAAAATAAAAGAAAAACCGAAAAGAAAAATAAGAAAGAGGGTGGCGGCGGGATCAACATCGATTTTTAGCTCCGTCTCTTCCTACTTCCATTGACTATCTGAGACGCACGCGCCATCTAGCGGCTGTAATATCACTTAAAAAGACACTCTCTTCTCTTATGAATGGAATGGAGGGGGTCGAGAGAGAGAGATTTTTTTGCTATAGAAATATCTCTCTCTCTCACCGAAAACATTTCCATTGATAAATGCTGAAAATAAATTCACATTTCAGTGCAAATAACTTGAAAGTTGAAAATTTCAAATTTTAATTTTGCTATAAAAAAGTAAATACAGTTGTATATTGCAGCAGTTTCGTCGCTTTCTCATAAATGCGTCAGGGGTTCTCAACCCACGGGTCGGAATCCAAACCTGGGTCGCAGGGCGTTCGCATATAGGGATTCTTGTGCTACGGGTTACGACCTTAACTTGATTCGCAATGTTTTTCTAAATGAGCAGCCCTGGGGTGTGCACTGAATTATTGGAAGATTTCACTATAATTCTTAAATCGTTTCTTTCATTGATTCAGAGATTTCTGAATTTTCTGGAATTGTTTCTTAAACCAAGTCCCATGGGTCGCGAAGCTGATCTTGTTGTTGGGTTTAGGTCGCAGCTGAAAAAATTTAAGAACCCATGTTGTACGTAGAGTTGCATGGATTTTCATTACAGCTCTAGTTGTTGGTAATAGATCTCATCTAGACCAGCATCTTGACCAGCTTCAGAGTAAGAATAAGATCGTCAATCAATTATGCACCACGGCAGTGTTTTCAAACTAATAACTCAAAATCTTTAATACGAACGATTTCCCAATCACCACAAAGAAATCGCTGCAAACTCTACGGCAGGGATGCACAACCTCCAACCCGCTGGCAAAATGCGGCCTGCCAAGGGGTCCCATTCGGCCCGGGAAAGGTGTTCTGGTGGAAAATTATCATACACACAATACGATATAATTATACCTTGGCTGACATTATTCCGCTGAGGAAAATACTGACTCAAGTGGGATATCGCCAAAAGTAAATAAAGTTGCCAATTATGCCAAAAATTGTCAAAGATATGTGAAATTGCCAACTATTACTGAAAAAATCACCAATGGTGAGAAATAGAGGGCTACATTAAGTCGCAATGGATTGAAGTGTAATTCATGAAAAAAACGTGCGTCAGAAATATGAGTATGACACTAGTCAACAACCATTTTGTATCTGGGATGTGATACATCAATTCTTATGGGTAATTCTTATTAAAATTGCACTAACACGTAAGGTTTTTATGTAATTAAGATTTTTAAATACTTTTTTAAGGTTTTTGGGTTGCTTGTAATCACACATACTACACAGTGGGTGTAATTTGAAAAGCACTGAATCACTGAAATGTCAGAGGAGAGTGAATCAGAAGACGTACGATGTTCAGAAGAATACAGACCTGATTGTAACTCATCACCTAACTTCATAGAATAGAAGGATCTGAAATGGCTTCGTTTTTCGATTTAAAGCTTTCTAAACAGCAAGCTGAATTTTGGAGTTGTGGGTTGAAAAAAAATGAAGGCTTCTGCTGGAGGAACAAAGATTTAAGTTTCAGATAAAGAAGTGATTGTTTTTCTATTCATTTTGAAATGGGGGGAATTCAATGTGTGCGTGTTTCGACATAAAATAGCTGATGATGGGAAATGGGTGTTCGGTATCACCCACCGGACTAATTCGTTAGAAGTTCCGTAGAGGAATGTGGACGAGGTGCATGTGTAGTTTAGTAGTATAACCCACAGAAGGGGGGGGGGTGACTATTTATTGATTCAAGTAAAAGCAGCTTAAAAGCAGTGTTATTGGATAATGGTAACGACTTTCAGTGCCTGCGGCTTATGCAGTGGACAAAAAAGAAACAGGAAGAGTTATGACTCTGCTACTGGATGCAGTCAGATGAGATCATGAGTGTAGATGCGTTGTGATGATTGCTTTTTTTTTTAAACCGTACACCACCCAGGCTCTGTCAATATTCGTCAATGTCAGCCCTTGTCCCGGTTAAGGGGCTGGGTGGTGTCGGGGATGATGTGATGATTGCTGCCCTTTTTAAATGTTTACAGGGTGGATTCGTAAAATGCTGCTGCTTACTTTCCTGTCTATGGGACAGAGGCACCAAAAGCTACTACGAAGCCTAGGAGTGGCCCGTAAGGAAATCATATACCATTGGAAATGATAATGTAAAAAAAAAAAATACTCCACTGTTTGAGCCAAATAACATTTTACCTTCACTTCATATCAAGTTGGGCCTAATTATGAATTTCGTAACAGCTCGAAGAAGATCATTTGAACGAAATATTTTTCAAATTTAGGGAGGGAAGGCTGAAAAGGAGCGTATTTGCTGGACATCAAATCAGAAAACTGTTGGAAGATCCAGCTTTTAATACCAAGATGGGAAATTAGCCGCTTAGTCCTCTTTCAAAATGGTTACCTACGGCTTTCTTGGCAATAGAAAGGACGATAACTATGTTTCCATACCTATAAATCTTTGTTAACTTTTTCCGATACAACTCTGCCTCTTTTTTAGGTAACGGAAGTAAGGTGCTTTGCATCAGGCCAAGGGTGTGAGCGGTTCTATCTATCTATGTTTCCATAGTGAGTGATTTGTTAGACAACAATCTACATGGGATCTAAGATGGACGAAACTACTAAAAATGCAATTTTACTCCGATTTCTTTCGAAAATTTTAGGTGCTTTTAACGATGAACAACGTGGACGCTTTTACAAAGGCATCCTCACTATGGAGTATCGCTAATTTAGGTGCTTTTGTAGAAACATTAACTGAAAAACATCAGTAAACTCAGAGGTTTTTCCTTTTTAAATTTATTTAAAAATAGTCAATATCGCATTTTTGTATCGTTGTGATAGTTGTGTCATAATAACTGTGGAATGACAGAGAAAAACTGATTTTCGTGATTAATTCAGAAAAAAGTCCTAATTATCATAATATAATTCTTAAGTTATGAAAATAATCTCACCGCTTGGTTTAGTATGAATAAAAATCAAGCGTCGAAAAACTGTGATTGAGAAAAACGAGATACTTTACAAAACAGTCGGGATGACTGT